>NC_044914.1:20245737-20349764 GCF_001633185.2 Quercus lobata
TAATTAACATTATTTTTTTTTAGGATTTATTTCTTAAATTAGGGGATAATATTTAACATACAAAAATTTAATTTAGATAATATTTATCATCTAAATTTTCAAAATTTTAATATTATTAAATTTATATTATGTTTTCAGAATATCAAGCAACAAAACTTGATTATTACGGGATAAGTACAATCCAAATTTTTCAAGAGATGATTAATATAAATCTATCCCAAAAAATAATATATATTTCGAATAATTTGATAATCTTTTTCTATTCCAAAAAACAGTATATATCTTCATTAATTTGATAATTTCTACGTTGATGACATTTAATATATATATATATATATATATCAAAATTCCTTATAGCTATTAACCACGTTCTCTTTCTCTCTCTCTCTCTCTCTCTCTCTTTTAATTTTTAATTTTTTATATGTTACATTATGTTGAATCAATTTTTTTTTTTTTTTTTCATTCTATTCATATGACCTTTTTTTAATTCCAATTTTTTATGGGATAAAAACAAACACATTGATTAGATATATTTAATTTCAATAAGATTTAAATGAATTATATTTCAAATGGAACTCTACCTATATATATAACCCTATATATCCTTTTTGGAGTGAAACTTATTTCAATATGTGAATACCTAAATCCCATGACAATACATATATGCATTCTTTCTTTTTTTATTATTATTATTTTCATTTTGTTTACATTCTTTAGTGTTATTATTGGTTTTTTTTGTCTTCATGTGATTTTAATTAATAAATTCAAAACATTAGAAAACATTGTCAAGTTTCTAAAGGCTCCTTCTTTGTTTTTGTATTTTGTTTTTATTAAATTGATTAGGTTTTGTGTATTGTTTGCCTTTTGTTTAAACTAATTTTCTTAGCTTTGATCTAATTTATATGCTTAGGGTTAAGGTCTTAGAGTTAATGATTAAATATGGTTAGAATTAATAGATTAATTTTAACAATTTTCTTATTTGATTTTTATGTTATATCAAATTATCAAGATGTTCTACACGTGTAGTATTGAATTATCAATTTTAATTTTAATTTATAATATTATCAAGATTATATTAATTTTAGATTTATCAATTGTTTAATACTTTTTTTAAAATAATTATTGAATTAAAATTCAATTTGGAATTATCAATTTAAAAAAGTATGAAGAAATCTTACCCCTTATTTTAGTGAGATAATTGTTTACACTTGATAATTTTTTCTTTTGTCTTTATTGAATCTATTAAAATATATAATTATTTATACATTTATTTTATAAGCTTTTTCATAAAACTGTGTAACGCATGGGCCTATAACTGATATCTATGTATAAAATTTTCCATGACAAAAAAAGATTTAATTTTGATAAAAACTATAGAGGCAATGTAAAAAACTTTGAAACAAACAGAATTTCTATTGCTTTATTTATTTATTTGGGTAGGTAGAGGAATTCTGATGATGGGCTTTGTTGGTGATAGAAATAGATATTCGAATAATCATTTTGAACAATTCAGAAACTACAAGATGGGATTCGTCTAATTTCCTCAGTGTGAGTCCTTCAATGACCAGCGGTCGCCCAACAAATTCAAGGTTTTCTTCCCTTTTCATATTATAGATTTATGTTCCTGTTAATTGTTTGATTAAATTTGTTAGGACATATGTGTTTCACATGTTAAAAACATATGTCATGATTTTATGTAATTGGTTTATTTTTTGACAAAATGCACTTTACTTGTATTTAGATAGATTTAGAATATGTTCAAATACTTCAAGAAACCATGTTTCAAGATCAAGTGTTGAAGCCTTCAAGTCTGTCCAAGAAAACAAGTTCATAGTGCAAAATCATTAAAGCTCGACAGCTGGCTCGACAGCTGCATTTATCGAGTTTAAGGAAGCTGTTCTACATTCGGTGTGCTCGACACCTTCTCGATAGCTGCTCGACACCTGCTATTTGTCGAGATTTAAGATTTTTAGAATTCCAATATGACTTTATTGGGATCCGTGAATTTGTCTTTGGCCTTTCTTTTCTCCTAACCCTAGACATATAAAAAGATCGGTTTAAAAGCCGTCAAAGAGTTCACAAGTTGCACAAGTTTTGAGCAAACTCTGTTCAGGCAAATTGTGACCTAAGACAAAGTTCTTGCCCTAGTTCATCTCTTTCTCTTGAAGAAGTTGCTGTGTATGTGCACCATAGGGTTTTGTGATCAAGCATCTTCTTGATCTTCATTGTGTGGATGAACTGAAGAACTTTGCAACCAACAACCTTCTTAATTGGTGATTGAAGTCGCGTACTGGGATCTGCGCAGTTGGTTAGTCACGTACTTGGGAGTCGTGCATCAGAAAGGGGAACTATCATTACAGAACAAGTCCAATTGGGTATTGGGGTAAGGGTTCAACTGTAGGTTAGTAAGGTATTTGGATTCCTTTACTTGTAATCGCTTGTTGTGATAATAGTGGAGTTTCGGGAGTGGTGACTTGAAAATTACCCGGTGGGATTTTTGCCGTTAGGTTTTCCCCATTTGTAAACAAATCACCGTGTTATTTATTTTCCGCTGCATATTTAGTTTATTAGTGATTTGTTTGTGCTACCATGCGTTTGCATGATAAATTGATTAATTAATAACTTGGCTAATTAATTAATTAATTTATATCACAATGGGTCATTCAGTTTGTGGCCTATCAAAATTTGCTGTATATGATATAGTGTAATTTGAAAAGGCTGGCCCCCTTTTTTTCCACCATTGTTTTTTGAAGACGTTTAGTTGCGTTTGGAAAGCAAATGGATTTTGCTTTTTAGCGAGATATTGCGTGGTCAACCCAAGCTAAATGGTACAGTGAAAATTTGAAACCAATTCAATTTTCGTTATGGATCTTTTTTGAAGTTTTTTCCTTCACTTTTGTCAATGTTCAATGGTAGTGTGGCATTCTTTTGGGGTCTATTCATGCTATAAAATATTCTTTTCATTCCCATTTAGAACATGTACAACACATGTAACATGTTTGACAAAAGGTCTCACTCAAAATTGAAACTTACCAAATAACACCGTTTGAAATCCCAACCAAGGTAGCGGTAACTTGCACCCAAATTGTTTTGAGGGCTATGAATGGATTGTAGTCAACTTGCTCAACTTTTTTCAAGCAGAAGGTTGTAGGTGTAGCTGATTCTATGTGGTCGAGGTGGAAGATGCTCTTCCTGCTATCTAGGGTGTTCCAATATTCAATCGGTTTGGCAGCATGACATGATGGAATGTGTGTTCAATAGCTAGCCTTCTTTGGCTGAACTCATGGATTGGGCTTGGGATAGGGACCAAAAACCATGTGAACTCACTACCATGCTATCATGGCTACTGTGGCAACGAAGAAACAAGATTCAGCCTATATTATGTTGTAGTGAGTTCCATTAAATCTTAAAATTGCATACTTGAACTTGTGATGAACAATTTTATGATATAGTAGAGAAGAGCATCAATTTTTTATTTGTATGTATAGAATTTTGTCATATGCACAAATAAGTGTAAGATGTATTTGTATTTGTTTAAGGGAGCAACCATCTTGTGCTAACCAAAAGGAATGAAATCATACAATAGGCTGTTATGTATATTCTAATTATGCTTAAGAAACAAAAGCACATAAGGATGGGCTGTTATATTTATTCTAATTATGCCTTTTGTTCTAATATATAATGCTTATTCTAATTATGCTTTTGTTCACCCCATAGTTGTTTGTAACTCAAACCTCTCTATTTTATAATTCTGCAGTTCATAGCTTTATTTTTATTTGTTGGGTTCTAATTTGGAAAACCAATTTTACTGTCAATTTTGATTGTTTTTATGGCTTTGGATCCTTGAGCTTAATGTTGACACCATGAAATGAAGCAATTTCAAGGCCTAACCAACTATCACCACCAATATATATGGGTACCTTCTTTTCTATTCTTACTCTCATTGGAAGACCAGTAATTTATTTTTTATTTTTATTTTTTTTTTTTGGATTTTTTGTTTTGACAGAGATATATATATATATATATATATATCATTTTCTCAATCCAAAAAAAAAAAAAATTCTTACTCAAATGGAAATTCCTCCTATATGGATGAGTGGAAGGTACACCTAGCATTCAAAACTAATTGATTATTGCAAGTTATGCTATGACTACATTTGACCTTAGGCAAAACTTTTTTGACATTGGATCTCAGGGCAGGGATGTGATGCTTATGTTGTCGAAGGTACATAGCAAAAAAAAAAAAAAAAATTGTTATTGATCAAGTGGATGCTAAAGACATAAATTGAGAAGTTGCTGTTGCTTCCAAGGCAATTGATGAAGGACCATGGCCAAAGATGACTACTTATGTAACCATTCCTTATTATACTTCTTATTTGTCAGTTTTAATTTGATGTAGAAAGAAAATGTTATTGTCTACAAATTTTAAGATTGATTTTATTTTTTATTTCTAATAAATATGCAAGAAAGACAAATGGCGTTTTTGTATTTTGCTAATTTGATTGAACAACCAATGATGAACTTGCTGCACTTGAGACTATTTGGGACGTTAAATGTGATACAATGTTGGTATATTCATTGATATAGTTCATATGTTGCTTTATAAATTTTGAGTGTTCCCTACATTTTATCTATTTTTGTGAGATTTCAATATAGGAACTTTTAGGGTGGGTGGATAAGGTTCTTGGTCTCCCCATATATATTTTCTTTATCAGTAAGCACTTAATTCAAGTATTTGCAAGCCTGATTTTGAAAGGAACAACAGTATTGCACGAGTTAGCGACTAAATACAATAGTAAGTGGTAATGTTATTTTTTATGGTTTCATGCTTATCTACAAAGGTTGTCCATCTTTCCATCAAATACAAATACCTAATATTTATCCATCTCTTACCTCTTTCAAGTGCCAAAGGTCTCCAAAACACTAAATCTCTACTACATTTTAATTTATAACACATTACTATTTGTTAGGTTCTAAGGATCTTGGATCTAAATGATTTAGAACTTCAATATGTAATGTTGGCAAACCATGATCAAAACTTAGAGTTTAGGTTTAGACTGCTCAAAGTATGTTTATTGTAAAGTTGGAATCAAGTAATTGCAAAAAATTACTGTTCACTTTCTGCAAGGCTCGATTGATTGAAAATTAGACTCGATCGATCAAACCTTGTGCAGAATATTTTTCTCTGCATTTTTCCAACTCAGCCCAAACCCATATGACGTGTAGGGTTTTATATTTTGCCTTAAGTATAAAAGGAAAAACTCTAGCCACATTTTTATGTTGTTGTTTATGCTATGTGTGTGAATCTATTGTGAAATCTAGAGGTGTTTGCCTTCATACAAGTTATCAAGATCAATATTGATGTCAAGAGCTTGGTGATCGCTTCAGTTGCTGCATAAAGAGCTTAAAGAAAAACACAAGTGGGAGTACTTATGGTTTTTATGAATCAAAGAAAGAAGTAGTACGTGGATTTGGAGCTGTCACGTGATTATGGTAGTAAGTTTTCTACTCGAGATAGCAATAGGATGTTAGTGGTTTAAGTTACTATTGTAAAATTTCAATTCTTTCATAGTGGATCTGTTTTATCTTGAGGATAGTTAGGTTAAATCCTCCCCAGGTTTTTTACTAGTTTGGTTTTCCTAGATTATCATATCGTTGTGTTCTTTATTTTCCGCATTGTTTACTTGATATGATTTACTTGTGTTAACCTAGATTTGAATAATTTACCTAAGTAATCACTTGGCTAATTAATTAGGTTAAACAACTTGTGTTTTAAGTTGTCTAAAAATGTACAAGTGGTATCAGAGCGGGTTAACTCTAGTATTTAGATCATTTGATCTAAGAGCTGGTCCTTGACCCCTGTTGTCATGGAATACGGTTACTCTCTTGTGATCCCACCTCACTTTGATGAGAATAACTATGCATACTAGAAAGTAAGGATGAAAGCATTCTTGAAATCTATTGATGAGAGAGTTTGGAATTCTATTGAGTACAGATGGGAGAAGCCCACTACTCCAATTAGTGAGTAGCAAACTTCTGAGAAAGAATCAGCTGCTTTTAATGGCAAAGTTATGAATGCTATTTATAATGCTGTTTCTATGGAGGAATTAAAGAGAATCTCTAATGTTGATGTTGCTCATATTGCTTGGAATATTCTCTAAACTGTGCATGAAGGCACAAAGACAGTTAAGATTAACAAACTGTAGCAGTTAACTACTAGATTTGAAAGTATTAGAATGTTTGATAATGAATGTTTTTGAACTTGTAGGATCTTTCCAATCCTATGAATTAGACCTACCCAAGACAAACAAATCCAAATCAATAGCTCTTAAGTCAGTTGACGATGTTGACAGGAATGAATTTGATGATGAACTCTCTACTATAGAGATTGCATATCTTGCCAAGAATTTTAGAAATTTTCTTAGGAACAATAACAGAAGGGCAAGAGGTAAAAACAATGCTGAACCTATAAATTTTAAGAGAAATGATCCCACTAAAGTGAACAATACTGAAAAACTTAAAGAGAAAGTACGTCAAACCTTTAATAATTCCATGGGTCAACAATGTTTTGGTTGTCAATGATATAATCACATGAAATCAAAATGTCCTACATTCTTGAGATCAAAGGGTAAATTTATGATTGTAACCTTTAGTGATGATAAAGTTTATGATTATGAGTCTGGTAGTGATGAAGATGGAAACTTCATTACTTTCACAGCTAATGTTGTTGTTGATGAAAGTGTTGTGGTTGATGAGAATCCTTCTGATGGGGAACTCTTTGAGAATGCTAATTTGCAAGAAGCCTATAATAAGTTTTGCAAGGTTACTACAAAAGATGCTATAAATGTTGATTTAGGCTTAAAAAAAAATTGCTTCTTTTCAACTTAATAAGAAAAACCTGTTGTTGAAACTGTTTGATGCTAATGAATTGCTAAATAAGGTGAAGACTGAGAACATGCTATTACTTGATAAAGTTAAGAACTTGAAACTTGAATTATCTGTTGCTAAAAAACAAACAAATAGGTCTATTAGTTCCAAACTTGATCACATGTTGAGTGTTTAGAAGTCTCCTTCAGACAAAACTGGTCTAGGTTTTGTAGATAGCATTTATGTGTCTAAGACTCATTCCACAAATTTTGTTTCTTCTTCTGAGCTCCCCATGAGTGAGAATGTCATACCAGTAGAAGTTACACCTCCTAGAAAGATTAGGGTTGATCTTAAAGAGTTTAAGTCTAAGAATTTTACCCTTCCTAAAGATAAGTTGCATGATAGACCTGCATGGGTTTGTCATTTTTGTGGAAAGTCTAGGCACATTCATCCAAACTATTTTAAGTTCTAAGCTGTTAAGTGAGTAAATAAGCCAAAAGTACTTGTGTCTCAAGCACAAGATCCCATGGTACTTATTGGTGAGTTGGTAAAGGTTAAACCTTTATTCCAATCTTGGAGTTGCTCAACATTCTAATATAAATAATAACTCAAATGCAAGAGTTGTATCTAAAAAGTTTTGGATGAAAAATACTCGATCTAATTAAGTCTTTCTAATATGGTCATTGTGCTTCATCTCTCTATTCTTTATGACCATTCTTCTTTGCTATTTTCTTTTCTTTGTTTTCTAGAATTTGCATTGTATAACATTCATGCATTTCATGCTAGGTTGTTTTTGTTATTATTATTATTTTTTTTTTAAAAGGAAAAGGAAAGAAAAATGTGTTTTGCATTATTTTTCTTGGATTTGAAATCAAGGTTGGCCATATTATCTTTAACATGTTTATGTACTTTGTTTAACTTGGATGAGCTTATTTTATTGCACTTTACTAGTTTGAGCCTTGTAGTGCATGTTATGTGAGAGTTGTTTATAGTTTTTGATCACTTGATCTTAATCTTGAAGTCATATGCCTTTGATTGTTGGACTTGAATTTAATAAGAAAGACATAAATAACCATCTCATCACTGTTTACTAGCCAATTATGAACACCTTAGTGCATATTATATGATTTTGTGCTTAAGAAAGTGTAACACATGCACAAAAAGAACATAAGGTGTAGTCTCAGATTAAATGCTAAAATTGGTGTATACATTATTGGGCAATAATTAAATCACAGTTAAATAAAATTGGTGTGTACATTATGAGTCAATACAAGAAACTTACATGATTACAAGCTTGTTTTCTAGAAGATGTGAGAGTTATATGATGTAACTCTTCAAGTGATAATCTCTTTCAAATTTATGCGATGATTTTTGTAGAAATTGTGATTGATTACTATCTACATATCACCTCACATATATCTCAAGCTATTGCTAGTTGCACACACTACATAAGTTACTCTTTACTAAACTTAGTACATTATATTGTGTGTGATCTTATTGTGATCATCCAAGATTAAAAGTTCCTTGATTTTAATGCAAAATGTGTTTAAAGTTTGAGATTTGAAGTCAAATTAATTGAAAATCTTGTTTTTGGAAGATCTGGGTTAAATTCAAGGGTTTTTGAAAAACTTTTCGTCTCATACTCATGCATTCTTTTAATAAAACATTGTGCTTTGAGGAGTTTCTGCATTAAAATGCTATGTTTTTCAAAAAATTGATTTTTCTAGATTTTCGATCGATCGAACTTGTTGCTCAACTGATCGAAATTGTGATAAAAGACTTGGTTTGAATCTGCCTGGCTCGATCACAGCTCGATTGATGATAGATCGATCGAATGTGATTTTCGATTGATTGAATCTAATTTTCAATTGATCGAAAATTGTTTAGAGAGTTTTTTTTTTTAAAACAAGCTTTTTCACGTGTTCTTCACCTTTTCAAACTTTTCAAAAAGCTTTTCTCTCTCTCTCTTTGACCGATCCAGATTCAAGTCAAATTTTTGTCGTTTTCCTTCCAAATTTTTCTCAAGGTTTTTGTCCTATAGTGCTGTTAAGACCTTTATACCCTTTCTTTTTTAGTTTATTCATTTTTTTCATGCATTTTCAGGGAAATTTTTGGACCTATAGGAATTTGGGGTTTTTGATTTTTGAGTTGGTTTCTGTCCAAATTTATCAATGGATTTTTGTTCTAAGATGATGTAAACATGTTTACCATGCTTTAATCTGATTAATTTGGTGATTTGAGAACAATTTGAAATTCTAGGGCTTGTAACTACACGAATTTGAGGATTTTGTTAAATTGGGTTTAATTTGGTAAAATTGACTTGTGAAATTGATTGATTATGTCATTATATGATGATTTCTATCTAGTGTAATGATTAATTACTCAATTTGGTTAAATTTTTGAAAGTGGGTTTTCAAAATTTGGGGTTTTTTTTGTTATAAACTCTGTGTTCAAGTCAATTCTTGGTTTTTAAAGTATAATTGGACTGTTCTCAATGCATTTGAGCATGCATCATGTGTTTATTCTGTTCATGCATCATATAGAGTGATATTTTCAATTGTTGTTTTCTCTTTAACCTTGACTGATGCAGTCTGCCTTTGGTTTTCTTTGTTTTCTTTCTTTGGTTTCTTTTCTATCTATCCTTTCCAACCCTTAGTATCATGGTTAGGAAGACTAGAGCCCATAGGAAAACCAACTTCTCTTCTACTCCAGCCTTTAAGAGTGATAATTTTCGAACTAAGAAAAACCAAGAAACCTATGAGAAGCTGAACATCTTTAGATCAATTTGGGCTGAGAGGAAGGTAGTGTTAGATGAGCTAGATCCGAAAATTAGGAGGAACTTTGAGCGTAGGGGCAGGTTACCTTTGTTGGATATAGATCATCCTCCTTCGGCTACCTTGATTAGAGAGTTCTACTTGAACCTTTCTATCCACTCCAATGATTCCAACACTCAGTATGTGAAAAGTTGGATACGGGATGAAGAGTATGTCATTACTCGTTCGGTAGTGGCCTCTGCTCTTGGGGTGCCTAAGGTACAGCAGCCTGTGTGCCCTTATGATGAGACCCCTCCTCTTGATGACATTATGTCATATCTCACCGGTACTTCCATTCAGTGGGGTACTGATCCTCGGAATAGCTCTCATGAGTTGACCGAGATTCATTACTTGTTTTTTCGGATTTCTTGTCATTCCATCTGGCCCATCTCTCACTTGCGCACCATTCCTATTGAGAGATGTGCATTTTTGTATGCCCTTGTGATAGATGCTCTATGAGTTTTCCTACTATTTTCATTCAATCCTTGGTTGAGGTTCATAGGAGTAGTTCTACTGCACATGGTTTTTTCTTCCCTGTTTTTATACATCGAATTTTGTTACATCTAGGATTAGATGAGTTTCTTGCATCTGAGCCCTTACATATTATAGCTCCCATAGGTGCCACCTTCCTTAGGCAGAGAGCAGCTTATATGAATACTAGCTCTAAACGCCTTAGAGTAGAGTCTTCCTCTGGTGCTGCACCTCCTCCTTCTCCTCCTCCTTTAGGTGATCCCACATCTAAGGAGTATGTTGATCCGACAGTCGTTGTTGATCCTCCACCTTCAACTTCAGGTGATTCTAGCATTCGGAGTATGTTGGACATTGTCATGATCGTTTAGGCGGCTTATGGTAAACTTTTGGTGGATGTGCTCACGGAGCTTCAGGCCCTACGTTCGAATTTGGCGAGCATTAGACAATCTCCTCCACCACCTCTTTTTGATGATGAGTCTTGATTGCCTTTTGGCAATTTGTCACAAAAAGGGGGGAGTACATATGGATGGAGATAGGGGGAGATTTTGTGTTTTTGGAGCTTTAGATTGTATCTAGGTGCTTCATGATGTATTTATTTTTTGGCTCATGATGTATTTATCTTGATGTATTTATTTTTATGTGATGTATATGTTAGGGGGAGACATTATGTTTTTTATTTTTGTTTCTTGTTTCACATTGTGCTACATTTGCTATTGATTTATATTATGAGGTTATTCATGATATATGTCTTTTATTTTATATTTTGTGAAATCAAGAATTTATTTTTGTTTTACTTGTATTTTCCACACATGTATTTATGTGTTTTTTGAAGTGTTTCAGGAATATACAGGTTGATTCAATCGTGTTGCTGTCTACACTTGCAATTGATAGATAGTAATTAGATTGAATTATTTTTGGTTGGGCAATTTTATTGTAATGGGCTGTTTTTTGTAACTTTGAGCATTTTTGTTATATTTTTTGTTTTGTCACGGAATGCTAAAGGGGGAGTTTGTTACGTTCTAAGGATTTAGGATCTAAATGTTTTAGAAATTCAATATGTAATGTTGGCAAACCATGATCAAAACTTAGAGTCTAGGTTTAGGCTGCTCAAAGTATGTTTATTGTAAAGTTAGAATCGAGTAATTGCAGAAAATTACTGTTCACTTTTTGCAAGGCTCGATCGATCGAACCTTGTGCAGAATGTTTTTGTGCAGAATTTTCCAACTCAGCCCAAGCCTATATGACGTGTAGGGTTTTATGTTTTGCCTTAAGTATAAAAGAAAAAACCCTAGCCACGGTTTTATGTTGTTGTTTATGTTGTGTGTGTGAATCTCTTGTGAGATCTAGAGATATTTACTTTCATACACACTTAGGGTTATCAAGATCAAGATTGATGTTGAGAGCTTGGTGATCACTTTAGTTGCTGCATAAAGAGCTTAAAGAAAAACACAAGTGGGAGTACTTATGGTTGTTGTGAATTCAAGAAAGAAGTAGTCTGTGGACTCAGAGCTATCACGTGGTCGTGGTAGTAAGTTTTCTATTCGAGGTAGTAATAGAATGTTAGTGGTCTAAGTCGCTATTGTAAAACTTCAATTATTTCATAGTGGATCTGTTTTACCTTAAGGATAGCTAGGTTAAATCCTCCCTAGGATTTTTACCAGTTTGGTTTTCCTGGGTTATCATATCGTTGTGTTCTTTATTTTCCGCATTGTTTACTTGATATGATTTACTTGTGTTAACCTAAATCTGAATAATTTACCTAAGTAATCACTTGGCTAATTAACTAGGTTAAACAAATTGTGTTTTAAGGGGTCTAAAAACGTACGCTATTGCTAATAGAATAAGAAAGCCCCCCAAAACCCAAAACATGACTCATTACCAAAAAAAAGAAGAAGCAAACTAAGCTACTTTTTATCAAAAAACACACTCTATTTATATTTTTTTTTTCTTCTCTTTTTAGGAAAATAATATTAATAACATTTAACAAATTTCGTGCATTGCACGAGTTACACGCTAGTAAGCTATAAAGTATAAAGTACATCTACACGGGGATGACTTTTAAATTGGTCTCATAACTATAGAAATTTGCAATTTACATTCTCAAGTAGGACATTGATGTCAATATATCCTTTCCATCATGCTTGGACACAAATTCATTGTTAATCCACCTACAAAAAAAAAAAAAAAACATTATTTTTATCCATAAATAAATAAATAAATAAAACATAAAAAGATATAAAATAATTACAAAAAATACATTAAAAAAGAAAAGAAAAAAGAGAGAGTTCCTCCCTCAATACAGACGAATGTTAATGGTTTCCAACTTCCTAATGACACCTACATCAACATTCAACAATATATATCCAACCTAAAGACCACGCACATCCCAAGTTCATCACATCTCTAGTCAAAACATTTCAACATATATACCCAATCAATTTTTTTTTTTTTTTTGGTAATTTGATACTTACAATAAGAGAGGGGAGATTTGAATCTTAGATTTTGCCACACTAGGAGTATTGGCCAATTGAATTATAAGACTCTTAACAAATAACATTTATTTGTCTCTTCCTTTTTTATTGTACATTAAGATTCTAGACTCAGAATTTTCTATCCTTGATATGAAACATTAAATTACATAATGAAAAATATAAATCAAACTTAAATTTAAATTAAAATTAAGATTCCAATCCTTAACATCCTCAATTATCCAATAAATATATAAAACACAAATGTAAAGAACTACTTAATTAATATTTGAAATAAATTGAAAGGCAACTTTAAAGTATTATTTGTATTTCTTCCTTTGTTGCTTCATAGTAGTCATTGAATAATCCTTTTATTTTTTATTATTTTCCTTGATTACAAATGTTGGTGTAAGTTGTACATTGCTTTCAACATCAACTTTTTGAAACTTTGTACAATCACCATCTTGTTCACTTGATAAGTTGTCACATTCATTTGAAATACCACTAATGTAAGCTTGTCAATAGAATAGGTTGAGAAATCTATTACAACATATAGAAGTGAAATATCAAATTTGTAATTTTGATATATTAAAAAAAATATACTTTTGTCATTTTATCATGTAGAATTCCCATCCATATTTGAGATTATAGTCATTTAAACTAAACAATTAAACCAAACATAAAACCAAGTTTGAGATAACAAAGAAACTTAAATATGCAATCACATTCCAATTTCAAATTCTTTCTAAAAGCAGATTACCAATAAATATGCAAGAAACAATATATAATAAAGGATGAGATGGTAAATAACTGGCTTTTCTTATCTTTTTGTCGTATTAAGAGTTTTACACAGATTAGGATCCTTAGTTCCAAATAACCCAGATAACAAAATGCCAAATACCTATCTACAAAACAATAAAATCCAATTTTCAGCCAACATTCAAGAAACATTAATAGAATAGAACAGATTAGATAAACCAACTGCAACTGGAAAAGAACTACAAATGCAGAGAAAAAAAGTACAACAAAAGCATTCAGAACATAAAAATCATCCAAGTCACAGTTAGGAATGGCTAAACACTTGAGGGTCTTTTGGTAGTTTGTTTGTTAAATGTGAAAAAAAAAAAAAAATAGAAGTTAACTTAATTATTTTTAAAGATGTTAATTATTTAATTTAATTTTTAAAAGCTAGTTTTGGATTTTTTTTTTTTTAAATAGAGACAAAAAAGGCAAAAAAAAATTGCTTTTGTTTCACTCTTTTTGAGATGGGCTTAAGACATACTTTTTGAATTTTCTCAACCAAAAAAAAAAAAAAAAAAGAATTCGAAATGGACTTAAAATTAAGGTAAATCATATCTATTTGTTAGTTGTTTTCAATTATGTTTCCCCTTTTTAACAGGAAAAAAAGTGTTGTGAGAATTTTTTTTTGGGAGGTTAAAGGAAAGAGGAGAGAAAATATGACACATAAAATTTTACGTGGTTCAGCAATATGCCTACATTCATAGGAGGCGATAGAAAGAAAGTTTTACTATAATTTGGAGATTACAATAATAACTCGAAGGCATTCTCACAAACCCAAACTACAAATACACTCCTAGTTCTCACTCTCAAATATGTAAAGAACACCACTATATTTAGCCAAGAGTTTTAGGAAACTTTTACTCTCTTTCTTTTAATTAAGAGTCTTAGGAAACTTCTACTCTCTTTCTTTTGTTGCTTACACACATAGGAAGCACCTTTACTTTTTAGCACCTAAGGTTTGGTAACGTTTTTATTTTTTATTTTCAAAAACTTGTTTTTGGGAATAGAAAGAAAAAAAAACAATTTTCTTGTATTTTTGAAATCAAAAACATGCTTGGTTAGTTGAAAAAAAGAGAGTTTTTTGAAGAAAAAAAATAGAAAGTTTGTTTAGTAAATTTGATGCTGCTAAAACAAAATTATATACTTTTTACAAAAGGCAAATGGAAATTATTATCCAAATATGAAATGTAGCGCATATTGTGATTACATATTTATAAAGAAGCTATATGTTATATAGCTTATACTCTATTTGCTTAAAGCTATATGGTATAGTATGCAAGAGAAGAGATGATAGATAGAAAAAAAAAAAATACTGAAATTTGTTGTTATTACAATTTGAACTCTACTACAAACTCATTAAATTGGATGAATTCACTAAATCAGGTGCGTGTTTTCATTGGTTTTTGAAAATTAGAAATTGAAAACAATCTTTTGCTTGTTTTCAATTTTCTTCATAAATTGAGTTTTGAGAATCGTTTTTGTTTTCCATCCATTTTGAGTTTCTAAACAAGTTTTTTAATCTCAAAAAAAGAAAATTGCTTTTGAAAACAAAAAATAAGGGGAAAAAGAAAATTACCAGACATACCCAAGCTTCGCACTGTGTTTCCTACACCTTGCCCACTTCTGCCTCTCTTGCTCACCCTCTGTTTATAGCAAAAGAATTCAGCCGAAGTTGTAATTTTAGTACATGAAACTTGCTTAGTCGTTTGAATTCGGCTTGCATATGAGGGCACAAGTCTTGCGTGTGCAACTTAGCAAATCAAGCCAGAAAACTAGGATGTTGTTGAAAGGAAATTCATAACAAAAACTAAGGCTGTGTTTGGTTCGTGTAAAAGCATTTCCGGAAAATATTCCATTTTCCGGAAAGGAAAATGTTTTCATGTGTTTGGTTGCATTTCAAAAAATTTTCTGGAAAATATTTTCTGGTGTTTGGAAAAGAAGAAGGAAAAGACAAACCCAGGAAAAAAATCATCAACGATCGCGATCCGAGATCGCGATCGACGCTTCGCGAGATCGTGCCGTCGATCGCGATCTCGATCTCTCGAAGCGTCGATCGCGGTCGTCGAACTGGAGCTCGCGAGATCGGCATAGACTGGAGCTCGGAGTTTGCCGGCGATCGTTGGACTGACTGGAATGTTTCTTCTCCTCTCGTGCGCGCGCGCTCTCTCTCTCTCTCTCTTTTTCCGAAAATACTTTGAAGGAAAAATGGAAGTGTAAAATGATTTCCGTGGTCAAAGGCATTTTTTCCCGGTCAACAGATTTCAATTTCCGGTAAATAGAATTTTCTGGACCAACGAAAAAGCCTCATTTCCGGAAAAGCATTTCCGGGAGTGATTTTCACCCAAGCGCCCTAATGGTCCAAGACTTTCATTCAGTCAATGCATTTATCACACAAAAAAGTAAGTCTGTGTGTGCGTGACAATATGACATAACTATCCAATGGAGGAGCCGAAGACCAAAAACACCCACCTCTTCTAGCTCCACCACAATCATCATCATCATCATTCTGCTTGAAACCGACCCCCAAATTTTTTTTTCTACCCTTTTTGCTCTGCATGCATGGGTTGCTTCTCATTCTCATTCTCATTCTTCTTTATGTGCTGCGTTTTCCTTCCAAGTTTCACTTTCTCGGCCTCCGTTTCCACCCACACAATCAGCCCCGATTTCACAGCCTCCAACTTCGAATTCATCAACACCAGTGGCGCTTTCTTACGCTCTCAAAATGGTACTTTCAAAGCCACAATTCGATGCCAGTCCACCCTCCTCAAATATTACTTCTCAATCGTCCAAAGTGCCACCAAAATCATAATCTGGTCAGCCAACCACGACAGACCCATGTCAAGCTCTGACAAGTTGTCACTAACTGTTAACGGCCTCACGGTCACAAACCAAACTGGTCAAACACTCTGGTCAACCCCGCAATTCAATTCTGATATTTCTGCTCTGCAGCTTTCAGAGACAGGAAATCTCGTTTTAGTTGATGCAGGAAACAATACGTTGTGGGAGAGTTTTGATCATCCAACGGACACTATTGTCATGGGACAGAGAATTCCTATTGGAAAATCATTGCAAAGCGCTGTGACAGACGAGGACATGTCGGTGGGTGATTATCGACTTGAAGTTACTGACAGGGATGTGGTGCTGCAATGGAATAAGATGAATTATTGGGAAATGTCCATGGATCCAAAGGCTGTCAGGAACTGTAACAAGGCCGTATCGTTGATGGTGATGAATGGTACAGGTTTGTATTTGCTAGCAAGTGATAATTCCACGGTTGTTCAAGTAGCTTTGAATGGTTCAGCAAGTTTTAGGAGTGGTAAGTTGGGTTTCGATGGCAGATTTAGCATCGTCAGAAGCTGGATAGACGAATGGGAGGAAGAATTTTTAGGACCATTTGAGGATTGTGATCTTCCTCTCTATTGTAAAGAAATTGGATTGTGCACTCTGGGTGGAATTTGTTCTTGTTTACCAGAATTCAGTTATCAAACCAATGGTGATTGCATGCCAGTGAATAGATCGCTTTCTCTGCCTTCAGCTTGTACTGCGGCTAGAAATGGCAGTCAATTGAATTCCTCTATTTCCTATCTAAAATTCGGCCCTGGTATGGACTATTTTGCTAATAATTTCAGGGAACCCGTGAAAAATAATGTAACGTTGTCGGTTTGCCAAGATTTATGCTCTCAAAGTTGTTCTTGTCTGGGTTTTTTCCATGAAATTTCTTCTGGTTCTTGTTATCTTCTTGAAAACCATTTAGGTTCTTTCATTTGGACAGGCCAAAGTACGGACCGTTTGGGTTATATTAAAGTTTTGGTTGGTTCTTCTCATGGAAACTCATTTGGGTCTAACATAAATCAGAAACAAAACTCATCAGTCGCAGGTTTGGTACTATTACCTTTAACAGGATTCTTAATACTAATAGTGTTTGTAATCATTGCAATCCTTTGGTTAAGGAAAAAGCGGCTTTCTAAAACCAAAACTGTAAAACTAGGCCAGAGTAACTCGTTATTATCTGCAGACCTAGAGATGATCTCCATCCCAGGCTTACCAAGAAGGTTTGATTATGAAGAGTTAGCAGCTGCTACTGAGAACTTCAAGAACAAGATTGGTCATGGTGGCTTCGGTACTGTATACAAAGGAACTCTGACAGACCAAACTATTGTGGCAGTGAAGAAGATTACAAGTTCGGGAGTCCAAGGGAAGAAGGAGTTTTATTCTGAGATTTCAATAATTGGGAACATCCGCCATGTCAATTTGGTTAGATTGACAGGTTTTTGTGCACAAGGGAAGCAGCGCTTTCTTGTTCTTGAGTATATGAACAGAGGCTCATTGGACAGTACACTCTTTGGTGATGGTCCTGTTTTACAATGGGGAGAGAGAGTGGAAATAGCACTTGGAACAGCTAGGGGACTTGCTTACTTGCATAGCGAATGTGAGCAAAGGATCATCCACTGTGATGTGAAGCCAGAGAACATTCTCTTGCATGACAATTTACATGTAAAAATCTCCGATTTTGGGATTTCGAAGCTCACAAGTCGTGAAAAATCCACTTTTTTTACTACAATGAGAGGAACTCAAGGTTATCTCGCACCGGAGTGGTTGACAAGTTCAGCAATTTCTAACAAGGTTGATGTATATAGTTATGGCCTATGAAGCACGGGTGCGTTTCGAGACTCGGGTGCGGGTGTGGGACTCGGCAATTTTTGAAAAAGTAGGGTGCGGGTGCGGCGGGACTCGGCGATTAAAAAATTATTAAAAATATTTTTATTTATATTTTCTATATATTTTTACTATTAAAATATTCTTAAAAAACACATTAATATACTTGATTCACAAAACAAAGAAAGAATAAGGCAAGAAACGCATCTGAGGCCAGAATTTCGGCCTCTCCGGCGATTTTCACGGCCGATTTCGGCCGATTCCGGCCTGTTTCGGCCGTATCGGTCGCCGGCCGATATGGCCGATACGGACCGAGTCGAGATCCGCCACGTGGCGCGACGTGGCGCGACGCGGCACGACGCGGGACGGACGCGCGGTCTGCGGCGTCCCTCCCGTGTCGCCGCGTCCCGCCGCGTCGGACGCGGGTGCGCCGGCCTGGGAGCCGCGTCCGTGCATCCTTAGTTATGGGATGGTTTTACTGGAGATTGTAAGGGGCAAAAGGAATTGCACATTACAAAGATATAGCCACATTACCGAAAATGATATCGAAGGAAATGGCGTATCCTCATACTCTTCTGGCTCGGAACTAAGACTAATATATTTCCCTCTAATTGCATTAGAAATGCATGTGCGAAGAAGATATTTGGAGCTTGCAGATCCAAGGTTAGAGGGAGGAGTGTCAAGTGAAGAGATTGAGAAGCTAGTGCGGATTGCCTTGTGTTGTTTGCACCAAGAACCAGCACTGCGGCCGACTATGGCTAAAGTTGTTGGCATGTTGGAAGGTGGATTGGCTTTGAGCGAGCCGAGGGTCAAGTCACTAAATTTCTTGCGAGCCTACGGCCAGAGATTCACTGAAACAACAACAATGCAAGGGCCTACTTCGAATGGTGCTGCAATTGCTACATATAACTCATTGTCTTAATCTCTTCACAACAGCTCTCAGGTCCCAGGTAATGCTCCAAAGATTGTCTATATTACTTGCCAGATAAAATTGGCTTAAGGGTATCTATGTATTTAGCTTTTTGGCTAGTTTTATTAGACTCTCAGTATTTTCATTTTATCTGCTAATGCTGCTTGCAATTTTCCTCTGGCAATTGTAAGTACGCCAGTTTCGGTTCTCCTTTGCTTTGATATTGGGAGCCCATGTGTGTGACTCAGACTTTTCATGGTCAGTTTTATCCCATTTTGATATGAAATTTTGGTATTATGCTCTGGTTGACATATGACAGTTCCGATTGCATCATATAGAGCTGCATGTCTAACCAAAATAAAAATATTATGAAGATATTAACTAATGTTGCTTCCAAATTTTGTTCTCAAATATTAGTGAGCTTGACTTCTGGCGCTCCATCGCTTGGAACTTTTTAATAGAACTTTGGTGCCTCGGTGTAAGCGGTGTAACTATGTAACAACTAACAAGTGATAAACTGATAATAACGTAGAATGAAAGTTGTGATTTTAGAACCGAAACTTTGGCTGATATCAATGTGCTTGAGAACATGGATCATTATCTGCTTATTTGAAATAATTAAAAGAATATTTCCAGAATATCAATTGTAATTTTATCAAAAAGAATATCAATTGCTACTTGTAAAGTTGTAAGGCAACTTATTTATTTTAGGACTTTTATATGTTTATATTGTACTTGCAATGTAAACCAAAAATTTTTCTTTATTTTAAAATAAACTAATCGCTAACCTCTGCGATGCACGAGAAAATCTTATGAAAATATAGTTTATACATTAAAATTTTTTAATTTCACATGAACTATAATAGTTTTAATAATATTTGAAAAATAAAATAAAAAGTGAAAACTCAAGCCAATTCAAGATGAACCACTGCAATAACAAAGGCAGTCCTCTCATTCATTCTTGCAAGCCAATAGCAACTGCAAGAGTTATTATGAGGGCATTCCATCGGATAGTCTTGACCCAAGTATGCTCCTCCTTTATTTTCATCCTATACATCAGCAATTTGAAGTGAGTTTTTAGCAAGTGGTATCAAGTAAAAATCATGTTTGCACAAAACCTAAATAGACATCAACAATTTTACCAAGTTTTTTGCTAACTTCATAATAATTATGGAACACCTTGCAAGCTTTAATCACTGTTGGCGCATCATTGATGTTGAAGTTTAGACATGTTCTGCATGTGGTATTAAGTTTTAGGGTTTTATAGATGTGGCAGCCAAATGATACATGGAAAGTCTTTTATCACATAATAATGATGTAGCAATCAATATATAAATATACTGTGTGAAACAACATTTAAAAAGAACAAACTAAATTTGATAAAATGGTTTTCATATGAATAAAGCTTTATAAAGCTTGAGTATAGTTCCCTCTTATTTCCAAAAGTTTCCACATAATTCATCCAACAAAGTCCACAACTCTTCCTAGACCTTACCAAACCTAGAAGAAAAGAACGAAAGAAAACTTTAAATCAAATAATCATTCAAAGGAACAACTGCAAACAACCATGAAAAATTTATTACTTGAGTTTTAGTTCATTGAAATTGAACATTTACATGTTTCCTACCATAAGGTTTTAGATTCTGACTCCAATTCCAAATGCCATGTCGCTTAATGTAAACTTGTAATCTGTCAGCTACTCATCTTTTTCAGGAAACCATCACCTCTTCACAAAGGCATTATCCTAGCATGCTAAGCCTTCACCATCCCTGTTAAACTCTATCCCAAACAACTATATAAAGATGCTTGAATCCCAAACATACTAAATAAAAATCCAAAACTTATCCCTACACTTTCTTAATAACCAAACCAAAATTATTATTAAAACAAAAAATACAAACTTGCACATAATGATACAAAAAGAAAGAGAGTGTTTATAAGAAAAATTAGATAATACCCAATTGTGATAATCAGAGTCCACTGGCAACCCATGTAAAAAATACTTGTAGTCAATAACAATGCAATGTAATCTGCTATATAGATTAAAATCATTCACCCAAAAAAATAATAAAAAAATGCGAAATGGGAAGGGACATAGATAATAAATTTGAACATCTCAATAAATCCTATGAAAATTTCAAAGTAATCTGACTTTCAAATGAAAATTTTTTACACCACACATCAAGGAATTTAGTATTTTGAACAATATTGAGTCAAGATTTGTTTCAATGCACAAAATAGTCCATCAGATTTGTGTAGATCCAAATCATCAAATTTAAATGGGATTAATTCTAAAACTATTAACATCAAATGGAGGAGAAAAGAGAACTTCATGAGAATGAAGATAAACTCACTCTTCTATGTTTTGCGCATCACAAGCAATTCTAAAAACGATGCACACATCTTTAATTCTCATTTCACCTTTGCTGTTAGACATAGAAAAATAGAAGGAAAATGTTTAAATTAAACACTTCAACAAATTAAAATAAATAAATATATAGAATAGATTAAAAACCATATTTTCTATGGAAGGTAAGGTAAATTTAAAAACACAAACTGGTCAAGTTTCAGATTCTTCCTAAAAACATATTACCAATATTGATGTAGCAAGATTAGTAGAGATCGTCACTGATATCAATGGAAAAATAGTTCCTTAAATCTTAACTGTTAGATTCTAAGGATTTAGGATTTAATGTATTAGAACTTCAATGTGTAATGTTGGTAAACCATGATCAAAATTTAGAGTCTAGAATTAGGCTGCTCAAAGTATGTTTATTGTAAAGTTGGAATAAAGTAATTGCAGAAAATTACTGTACACATTGTGCAAGGCTCAATCGATCAAAAATTAGACTCGATCAATTGAAGCTCATGCAGATTGTTTTTTTGCAGATTTTTCCAACTCAGCTCAAGCCCATATGACTTGTAGGGTTTTATATTTTGCCTTAAGTATAAAAGAAAAAAATCCTAGCCATGTTTTATTGTTGTTGTTTATGCTGTGTGTATGAATCTCTTGTGAGATCTAGAGGTGTTTGCCTTCATACATACTTAGGGTTATCAAGATCAAGATTGATATTGAGAATTTGGTATTGTTTCAGTTGCTGCATAAAGAGCTTAAAGAAAAACACAAGTGGGAGTACTTGTGGTTGCTGTGAATCCAAGAAAGAAGTAGTCTGTGGACTCGGAGTTGTCACGTGGTAGTGGTAGTAAGTTTTCTACTCGAGGTAGCAATAGGATGTTAGTGGTCTAAGTCACTATTATAAAACTTCAATTCTTTTATAGTGGATTTGTTTTACTTTGAGGATAGCTAGGTTAAATCCTCCTCAGGTTTTTTGCCAGTTTGGTTTTCCTGAGTTATCATATCGTTGTGTTCTTTATTTTCAGCACTGTTTCAATGATATGATTTATTTGCATTAACCTAGATCTGTATAATTTACCTAAGTTAATCACTTTGCTAAATAACTAGATTAATCTGTTTGCGTGTAAGGGGTCTAAAAATGTACAAGTGGTATCAGAGCGGGTTAGCTCTAGTATTTAGATCCTTTGATCTAAGAGTTGATCCTTGACCCCTGTTGTCATGGAACACGGTTACTCTCTTGTGATCCCACCCCACTTTGATGGGAACAACTATGCCTATATGAAAGCATTCCTGAAATCTATTGATGAGAGAGTTTGGAATTCCGTTGAATATGGATGGGAGAAGCCCACTACTCTAGTTAGTGAGTGGCACACTTCTCAGAAAGAAGCAGTCACTTTTAATTGCAAAGTCATGAATGCTATTTTTAATACTGTTTCTATTGAGGAATTCAAGAGAATCTCTAATGTAGAGGTTGCTCATACTGCATAGAGTATTCTCCAAACTATGTATGAAGGCACGAAGGCAGTTAAGATTAACAAACTATAGCAGTTAAGATTAACAAATTGCACCAGTTAACTACTAGATTTGAGAGTATTAGAATGTCTGATAATGAATGTTTTGATGAATTCTATGCTAAATTGAATGATATTGTTAACTCTGCTTATAATTTGGGTGAAATCTATGATCAACCTAAGATTGTTAGGAAGATACTTAGATCTTTGACTGAGGATTTTAGACCCAAAGTGATTACCATCACTGAAAGTGAGGATGTGGACTTCATCCCTGTTGATGAACTTGTAGGACTTTTCAGTCCTATGAGTTAAACCTACCTAAGACAAACAAATTCAAATCAATGGCTCTTAAGTCTGTTGATGATGTTGATGGGAATGGATTTGATGATGAGCTTTCTGCTACAGAGATTATATATCTTGCCAAGAACTTTAGAAACTTTCTTAGGAATAATAACAGAAGAGCAAGAGGTAAAAAAAATGCTGAACCTAGAAATTTTAGGAGGAATGAACTCACTAAGGTGAATAATACTGAAAAACCTAAAGAGAAAATAGGTTAAACCTTTAATAATTTTATGGGTCAACAATGTTTTGGTTGTCAAGAGTATGGTCATGTGAAATCAGAATGTCCTACATTCTTGAGATCAAAGGGTAAGGCTATGGCTGTAACCCTTAGTAATGATGAAGTATCTGATAATGAGTCTGATAGTGATGAGAATGAAAACTTCATTGTTTTCACAAATACTGCTATAGTTGATGAAAGTGTTGTGGTTAATGAGAACCCTTCTGATGGGGAACTCTTTGAGAATGCTGATTTGTAAGAAGCCTGATATTGTTCCGAATCAGTAAGGTGGATGATCTGACTTTGGTGGGCTATTGAAGTGATTGAAGGCCTACAAAAAAGCAAGCACAGTCAAAGAAGAGACCGGAGGAGACCGGCCAAACCCCCTTCGATGTAGAAGTTAGTCCCACAGGAATGTAATTCCAAGTATTTGGGAGTCAAGTCTCAGAAAAGTTCTTACCTTTCTCGAGTTCAGACTGGTCCTTTATATAGGGATCCTAGGGACGGTTATTTGTCCAAATAACCTCCCCAAGATTTGTGGAAGCCAACAACTCCGGAGTTAACTTCCTCAACGACTATTAGAATTGTAACCGCTAATGGAAGTTAACTTATTTGATGGATTCATGGCGATATTTATGGGTTTAACAACCGCTACAGAGAGTCAAAAGTCTTCCAAGTGTTGCATATTCGTCCATCTGGTGAAGGACTGTTTGGTCGTCCATGGACATCTGAAGGTCGTCCATGGACGACCTTCATGAACGACTTTATCGTCTATGGGAGACTTCACCGATCAAGAGTAGTATTGTTGTCCATGGAAACTTTTACTTCTTCTGGGGTGATGGTCGAACTTGCTCAATTGGCTCTGGACGACACATTTGGACGAATTGGAGTTTGGCTAATTTTCTGCTTCCCTATCAGTTACCCCTTTGTTCAAAGGGTCGTCCAGGATATTATTGTGATTTTAATAAAATTTTACTTTTCGTGAGCCACGTGTCGCGAGGTTATTGGTTGGCCAGTCGTGTTGAACCCATTTCCCAAAGGAATCGCCAAGTGTCAATTTTTGAATGGTGAACGTCGCTTCAGTGACCCAGCTGCTGGGGCCTATAAATAGTGCATTCTCATTCATGCCCCTTACTTTCCTCTCATTTTCCCCTCTGCCATCTCGTCCAAGAGCCTCGTCTAGCCCTCGTCCTAGTTCTATCAAGTATTTCTTCTTTCTTTTTAGGTTTTCATCTTAAATATGTCTTCGTCTAGTAGTATATAGAGAGGGAGATAGACGAGTATCAGGACGTTTCTTCTGGGAGTGAGGGTAGTGAGGATAGTGTAGATAGCTCGTCCTGTAGTGATTCCTCAGACGAGCATTACTCGTTTGGGGTTCCTGGCATTCCCTTACAGGAATTCCAGGAACTACAACGTAGGATGGCTTCTGGATCTGGGGCTAGCTCGTCCAGACAGCCATCTAGCCCTCCTCAAGACGAGGAAGAGGACGAGGAAGATATCATTTATAGTTGTGCCCCAGAGGTAGCATCCACCTTAGATGCTGCCAAGTTAAAAACTCTTGTAGATAGATACCAAATTCCTAAAGAGCTTAACCCTCGTCTACCCAAGGCTGGAGAATGGTGTTGTTCTCCTTCCTCTAGTTTAGGGGTATATACTTCTTACCTTTTAGCTGGCCTTAGGTTTCCTCTAAATCCCTTCTATAGAGACTTCTTCTAAAGGTTGGGTATTGGACCTAACCAGCTCAACCCCAATGGTTGGAGGACGATAGTTGCCATGCAAGTGTTATGGCGTGAGGCACTGGAAGGGAACCGTCCAATAACGGTGGACGAGTTCCTTTACTGTTATAAGCCCTCGGAGATAAAGAAATCTGCTAGTTTTTACCAGTTCTCGTCCAGGGGCTCTTATTACAGTTTAATTAAGGGCTGTAGCTTGTCTGACTGGCTTTGGAAAAAAGAATTTTTTATTATTTCTGGAAATTGGGCTGGGGACCCAGCTGATGTGGGTAGTCCCCCTTTCTGACCTTTTACCAGCCCTCTAGGTCGTCTTCGTCCTGAGGATATGTTTTCTTTCCATTTTATTTCTTTTCTCCTTACTTTTTTTTCAATCTTTCAATCGTCTAACTCTTTCTCTTTGTTGATGCAGCTGTCGTTCGTCCACGCTTGGACAAATTTTACCTGGACCAGATAGACGTGGTTCGTGCCTTCCCTGGGAGGACTTTCCACGATTTGGTTACTCTCAATCGTCTAGCAGCTTCGGGACTTGGCCCAGTGCCTACTGCAAAAAACCTTAGTCACGAGGAGACTACTCGTCGAAGTAAGTATCGTCCACTTCATTTCATTTCCCTTTCTTTTTTTTTTTTTTTTTGATTGGCTTTCCTCGTTGCAGGAATAACTACAATGAGGGAAAACAAGGAGAAGTCAGTGACTAGTGGGGACGAGGATGTTGTTGCGCCTCCGTCTGTCAAAGTGGCTTCCGTCCAGGCTGGGAAGAGGAAGTCTAAGCCAATATCCAATGCTGTGGACTTGGACGACCTCCCAAGTCGTTGAGACCCTAAGAAGCAAAAGTCTGCTAAGACTTCCCTTCTCAAGGTCCCCAAGTTTGTACCTCCAACAATGAACTTGGACGAACCTTTGGTGGATGTGGAGCCTGTCCAAACAGTCTATCCCGTCCAGAGCGATCCTCCCCCTCCACCCAAAGCTTCTCGCAAGCCTAGCTCGTCCGAGCCCTCTGATCGTCCTTCCAATTTGGTTCTGGAAGAGGGTTATGCATGGAGGATGTTCAAAGGGATTGTCACTGAGCGTGAAGTTAACGAATGTTACAACATGTCAGTGAAGGAATTTGAACGTTCTGGCATCCATGACCTTTTCAAGGTAAGTCTTTCCTTCGTCCTTGTGTGTAAAAATTTTATCTTGAATAGAATGTCTAACTCCCTTTCGTCCAAATGCAGGCTATGTCAAAATTTTATACAGCAACCTGCCAAGCTAAGGAACTTGCTACAGAGGCTAAGACGGCTAAGGACAAGGCCAAGGAGCTAAACAATGAGGTTTTGCTCAAGAAGGGGGAGGTCATTAGGTTGACTGATGATTTTAATCGTCTACAAGGAAGCGAAACGAAGCTGAAGAATGAGGTGGAAGAGCTTAAAGCTGATAACTTAAAGAAGGATACCCGCATCGTCCATCTCGAAGGACAAGTTTCAGAGTTTGCCTCGTCCTTGGAGAAGGCACGTGAGGAAGCTATTGCGGCCTTTAAGAAGTCTGACGAGTATAAGAATCATCTAGACAGCCATTATGTAGCTGGCTATGAAGACTTCCGTGTTGATGCTATGGAGGCATATCCTGACTTGGACTTCAACTCCTTCAAGCTTCCCCTTGCTACAGAGAGTTCCTTGTTGCAGACGAGTTCCGAGGACGTCAACATAATGGACAATGCTAATATTGAAGTCACTCAGGACGACCCCAAGGCTAGTTTGCCCAAATGATTTGCAATTTCCTTGGAAAATTTGTTTTACTTTTATCTGGAAGTGCCCGTTGTTTTGGGGTTTGTTTTTTTTTTTTTTTTTTTATTCCAGTTTATATAAGTACAATTGTCTCGTCCAAGATTGTGGACGAGTTTTATATACAGTTTCATTTTCACAACTTAAGGGGTTTTTGGACGTGGGTCATCCACCCTTCTTTAAATTTTATGAAAAAAAATGAATACTTCTATTTTCACCTTCCATTGTGTTTGAATACATATATTTCCAGCTTTATGTATGAAATTTTTATTTTCATCAGTTATATCATTTGAGACTATGTGGTTCGTCCACCCAGGAATTTAGTTTGCCTCGTCTTGAGTATGGGGGTGAATTTTTTATTACATCACCAAGATAGAGCAAATTGATTCCTTTCAGCTTATGTATAGTTCGTCTATGAATGACTTCCTTTTTGATTAGATTTTATTCATCATTCAAACTTATGGACGATCATTTTGTCATCCTTGATTAGACTTCCTAGCGATTTCTCGTCCAATGCAATGGATTGTTAAGCAGGTTTTGAAGTCTTTGTTCGTCCGTGTCTTGGACGGACACTTCTCGGATTTCATCTCGTCTTGAGCTTTAGACGGATATACCCTTAACTTAGGTTTCATCTCGTCTTATGCTTTGGACGGATGTACCTTTGCTTCATTTTTAGCTCAGGTTTCATCTCGTCTCATGCTTTGGACGGATGTACCTTGTTTCATTTTTCCTTTTGAGGAAAGCTTATGGACGATATATCCTTGCGTCCAAGGATTTCATTCGTCCATGCTTATCTTTCTTTTTTGTGGATCAATCTAAATGAACATACAAAGGATTCCAATAATATACTTGAAAACACATCATATATATATTTGAAAATCCAAACTTATGTAAACATTCGTCCACAGGCAGGGCACATGCTCGTGAGCTAGTGCCTTATTGAATTAAAAATACAAACCAACTCATCCATGAATAGCACAAAAGTGAAAACACTAATGTACTTTCTAGGGGATTATTAAAATACTTAAAACACACAATAGTAGTAAACACTTCTTCTCGTCCAGGTATCTTGTCCAAGGACACTTTTGTCAAGAGTCAGTACTTATTGATGGTATTTCCTTAGGTGCTCAACATTCCAAGGGTGTTCCAGCCTCTGCCCATCCAAAGTTTCCAAATAATAGGATCCTTGCCTCTTGTAGTTGATAACCCTATAAGGTCCTTCCCAATTTGGCCTAAGTTTCCCGTAGGCCGGGTTTCTTGTTGCCAAGGTAACCCTCTTCAGGACGAGATCCCCGATGCTAACGCTTAGGCTTCACCATGGCATCATATTGTCTTGCCATGAGATTTTTGTACCTCGCTGTCCTCTGTTCTGCATCCATCTTGACTTCGTCCATAAGGTCAAGGTTAAGACGGAGCTGTTCTTCGTTTTCTTCAGCTTGATACTCCTTCACCCTGTGACTCGTCATGTGTACTTCTGCTGGTATAACTGCCTCACTTCCATAGGCTAGTTCAAAAGGAGTTTCCCCTGTTGGAGTTCTCACTGTCGTTCTATAAGCCCATAAAACACCTGGTAACTCATCCGGCCATACCCCCTTTACCCCTTCGAGCCAAGTCTTGATGATCTTCAACAAGGATCAGTTTGCTACTTCTGCCTGGCCATTGGCCTGTGGGTGGGAGGGTGAGGAGTAATGGTTCTTCATTCCAAACTGTTCACAAAATTCCCTGAAAGATGTGTTGTCAAACTGTCGTCCATTGTCAGACACTAGTACTCTAGGTACCCCGAATCTGCATACAATGTTCTTCCAGAAGAAGTTCTTGACATTCTGCTGCGTAATTTTTGCTAAGGGTTCGGCTTCCACCCATTTTGTGAAGTAATCTATTCCTACCACAAGAAACTTCATTTGCCGAGTTCCAGTTGGAAAGGGCCCCAAAATGTCCAGTCCCCATTGCCTGAAAGGCCAAGGGGCCATCATTGGCGTGAGATACTCTGCTGGCTGTCTGGGAATGTTGCTGAAGCGTTGACATTGATCACATACTTTGACATATGCCTTAGCATCAGCTTGGATGGTTGGCCAATAGAATCCGTTATGGATGACTTTATGGACGAGTGATCTGGCTCCCGAATGGTTACCACATGCTCCTTCATGAACTTCCCTCAACATGTAGTTTGCCTCGTCTGGAGCCAAACATCTTAAGAGAGGCTGGGAAAAACCTTTTTTGTATAACACTTCGTCCATAAGTATGTACCTGGCTGATTTGACCTTGAGCTTCCTAGCTTCGTCCTTCTCTTCTGGAAGTCTTCCGTCCTTCGGGTATGACATTATTGGGGTCATCCAATTTTCGTCACCCTTTATCTGCAGCATCTCTGGAAGGTCTATACTTGGCATGTACTGTACTGCATCCAACTCGTCCACTGCTTCATTCGTAGACGCTTCTTTTGCCAGATTATTTGCTTCCACATTCTCTTCCCTTGGGATTTGAATGAAATCAGCTTTTTTGAATTTCTTTACAAGGCGCACTACCTTCTTTAGATATTTCTTCATTCTGTCTTCCTTGGCTTCACATGTTCCATTTACTTGGCCTATGACCAACTGAAAGTCTCCCAAGACAAGTATTGAGTCTGCTTCTACAGACTTAGCCAACTCCAACCCCTTTAAAATGGCTTCATTCTCCACTTCATTATTAGTAGCCTGGTATTGCAAACGAGCCTTGTACTTTAACTTGTCTCCTTCTGGCGACTGCAAAACAACTCCAATTCCTCCAGCATACAATGTAGACGATCCATCTACATGGACGACCCATTTTTTATTGTACTCTCCTTCCCCAAGATCCTCATAACTCGGAGTGAACTCTGCAATGAAATCTGCTAGGGCTTGAGCCTTTATTGCATTTCTTGGTTGGTATCGAATGTCGAATTCACTAAGTTCCACCACTCACTGAATCAGCCGTCCTGCGGCTTCCAGCTTGTTCATTGCCTTCTTGAGCAGATGGTCCGTCACGACGTTGATGACATGAACTTGGAAGTAATGTCTTAACTTCCTAGAAGCTGTTATCAGTGCAAAAGCCAATTTTTCTATAAGCGGATACCTTCCCTCTGCTCCTCTAAGTGCTCGGCTAGTGTAGTACACAGGTTTTTGTATTTTCCCTTCCTTTCTAATTAAAGCTGAACTTACGGTGTGTGGGGACACCGCTAAGTATAGGTACAGCTCTTCTCCTTGCACGGACGGACTTAATAATGGAGCTGTAGTGAGATAGTCCTTCAGGTCTTGGAAGGCCTTCTGACATTCGTCCGTCCATTCGAATGCCTTCTTGAGGACTTCGAAGAAAGGTAAACATTTTTCTGTAACTTTCGAAACAAACCTGTTCAAAGCGGCAACTCATCCAGTGAGGGATTGGACTTCCTTGATATTCTTCGGTGGCTCCATGTCCAATATGGCTTGGATCTTGTCTGGATTCGCCTCGATTCCTCTTTGCGAAACCATGAACCCCAGAAACTTTCCCGACGATACTCCGAATGCACACTTACTTGGGTTCAATTTCATCTTTTATCGCCTAAGTGTTTCAAAGGTTTCCTGTAGGTCTTCCAAATGGCTTCCCTCGTCTATGCTTTTCACAAGCATGTCATCGACATAAACCTCTACATTCCGTTCTATCTGTGGACGAAACATGTGATTTACCAACCTTTGATAAGTTGCCCCTACGTTCTTCAAACCGAAGGGCATCACTTTGTAGCAAAACAAGCCTTGGCTAGTAATGAAGGAAGTCTTTTCCTGATCAGCTTCATCCATCTTGATCTGATTATATCCTGAGAAGGCGTCTGTAAAGCTCAGCAACTGATGGCCAGCCGTAGAGTCCACCAATTGATCAATGCGTGGCAAAGGATAACTATCCTTGGGACAAGCCTTGTTCAAGTTAGTGAAATCTTCGCACATTCTCCACTTGCCATTTGCTTTTTTCACCATCACAACATTGGCTAACCAATCCGGGTAATAGACTTCCTTAATGAACTGTGTCGTGGTCAGTTTCTGGACCTCTTCCTTGATTGCCTTATCTCGCTCAGGGGCGAACACCCTCTTCTTCTGAAGAGCAGGCTTAAAAAAGGGGTACACATTCAATCGATGAGTGATTACACTTGGGTCGATTCCCGGCATGTCGTCATGGCTCCATGCAAAAACATCGATACTCTTTCTCAGGAATTGGATGAGGTCTTTTCTTGCCTTCTCCTTCATACCTGTTCCAATTCTGGTGAATTTCTCGGGATCATCTTCTTGCAAAAGAACATTTTCCAATACTTCTGTGGGCTCTACAACAACCCTTCTTTCCTCAATGCTCATTGTCTGCACCTGTTCGTCCAAAGCCATCATGGCTAAATAGCATTCTCTAGCTGCCAACTGATCTCCTTGTGCTTGCCCTATCCCGTACTCAGTAGGGAATTTGACTGATAGATGGTAGGTAGACGTTATCGCCTTCCAACTATTCAGATTTGGTCTTCCAATAATGGCATTGTATGAAGACGAACAGTCAACCACGAGGAAATTGACTTCCCTAGTTATCTGCTGTGGGTATGACCCTACCACTACTGGTAATGTAACGGTGCCTACGGGCTGCACCTTCATTCCTCCGAACCCTATCAACGGTGAGCAAACTGGACGAAGTTGATCCCGTCCAAGCCTCATCTGTTGGAAGGCAGGGTAGTACAATATGTCTGTTGAGCTTCCATTGTCAACTAACACTCTCCTGGTTGTATAATCTGCAATAAGCAGAGTAATGACAATCGCATTGTCATGTGGGTGATGGATCCTCTCAGCATCTTCATCGGTGAAGGAAATGGCTGGCTCGTCCATTGATCTCGTCCTTGGTGATCGTCCAGAGAGCTGGACGTTTTGCACCACTTTGAGATACGTCTTCTTCAACTTAGAAGATTGCCCCATCGAGTTTCCTCCAACGATAATCCTTATCTCTCCTAGTGGGGGCCAGGACGATTCCTCTATTTTTCCTTTCAACTTCTCATCTCTATGATCCCTTCCAACGAAGTGCCTCAGCTTTCCTTGTCTAATAAGATTCTCAATCTGCTGTTTCAGGTCATAACATTCATCCGTGTCATGCCCATGGTCCCTGTGGAAGCGACAATATTTACTCTTATTGCGCTTATTGGGATCTCCCTTCATCTTCTCTGGCCATTTTAGGGAAGGGTCGTCTTTGATTTGCATAAGCATCTGATCAAGTGGAGCGTTCAGGGGCGTATAGTTCTAGCTTCTTCCCGAAGGACCCGTCTTCCTGTTATCTCGTTCCTTCTTATCTTCCGTTCGTCCCTTCTTTGGACGAGGGCCTTGTTCTGAGTGGCGTGCTGGATGCGCTTCCATCCTTTCAGCTCTTTTCCTCTTCTTGGCTATGATCGCATCTTCTGCATTCATGAAGTTCTGAGCCGAATGGACGAGCTCGGCCATAGTTTGAGGCTCCTTCTCATATAGCTTGTGGATAAATAAATCAGAATTAATCCCGTTGTGGAGGGCCGCCAATAGAAGCTTGTTGTCTACCTCGTCCACACTAAGGGCTTCTCTGTTAAAAAAAGCGAGTGATGAATGACCGCAGACTTTCGTTTTCCCCTTGCTCTATGGTCAGCAAGCTGGACGAAGAACGCTTGTGTCTTTGTCCCCCGATGAAGTTGTTAACAAACAGTTTGCTTAACTCTTTGAAAGAACCTACAGAACTTGGAGGTATTTTGCTGAACCAAACTCGCGCCGGGCCTTTAAGGGTGGTAGGGAAGGCTTTACACATGATTTCATCAAGGACCCCTTGAAGGTGCATAGTTGTCTTGAAAGTAGCAATGTGGTCAAATGGGTCACGCGTTCCATCGTACGAATCTAGGGAAGGCAGTTTGAATTTTGATGGTAGAGGATGACCGTTGATGGAAGCCGTAAAGGGAGAGTCAGTTCTGTGGACCAAATCTTCTATAAGATTCGTCCTTCTCATGTTCTCTTTCATTTCCTCCATGACTTTCTTCATTTGGTCCATTTCTTCTTTCAAGTGTGGTACCGTCCGTGAAGTGGTGCCTCTTAACTGACTTCCAATCTCAGGATTTTCTCTCTCGCCATGACCTTGTGTTTGTCCTCCTCCTTCACGTTCCTCACGCGTCTGTCTTCTCTGATTGATCTCCATTCTCAACTCTTGGTTTTGGCGAGTCAACTCCGCCATTGCAGCTGCCATAGATTGCACATGCTGAACAGACGATGTCTGCATGACTGGTGCAGATTGGCGATCACACTAGGGATCACTCGAAGCGCCTCTGCTTCCCTAACGGCCTGGGTTAGTAGCCCTCGATCTGGTCCTGACCATCCTATCCCTTTGTTGCGGAAAAGAAAGGTACAAAACAATCTTTTCCCACAGACGGCGCCAACTGATATTGCTCCGAATCAGTAAGGTGGATGATCTGGCTTCGGTGGGCTACTGAAGCGATTGAAGGCCTACAAAAAAGTAAGCACAGTCAAAGAGGAGACCGGAGAAAACCGGCCAAACCCCCTCCGATGTAGAAGTTAGTCTCATAGGAATGTAATTCCAAGTATTCAGGAGTCAAGTCTCAGAAAAGTTCTTACCTTTCTCGGGTTCAGACCGGTCCTTTATATAGGGATCTTAGGAACGGTTATTTGTCCAAATAACCTCCCCAAGATTTGTGGAAGCCAACGAGTCCAGAGTTAACTTTTTCAACGGCTATTAGAATTGTAACCGCTAATGGAAGTTAACTTATTTGATGGATTCATGGCGATATTTATGGATTTAACAACCGCTACAGAGAGTCGAAAGTCTTCCAAGTGTTGCGAATTCGTCCATCTGGTGGAGGACTGTTTGGTCGTCCATGGACATCTGAAGGTCATCCATGGACAACCTTCATGGACGACTTTATCGTCTATGGGAGACTTCACCGATCAAGAGTAGTATTGTTGTCCATGGACACTTTTACTTCTTCTGGGGTGATTCTTGGTCGAACTTGCTCAATTGGCTCTGGACGACACATTTGGACGAACTGGAGTTTGGCTAATTTTCTACTTCCCTATCAAAGTCTATAATAAGCTTTGCAAGGTTGCTGCAAAAAATGCTATGAATGTTGAGTTAGGCTTATAGAAAATTGATTCTCTTGAACTTTGTAAGAAGAATTTGCTCTTGAAATTGGTTGATGCTAATGAATTGCTTGATAAGGTGAAGACTGAGAACATGTTGTTGCTTAATAAAGTTAAAAATTTGGAAATTAAATTATCTGTTGCTAGAGAACAAACAAATAGGTTTGCTAGTTCTAAACTTGAATACATGTTGAGTATTCAAACGTCTTCCTTAGACAAAACTGGTCTAGGTTTTGAAGATAACATCTTTGTACCTAAGAATTATTCCACAAACTTTGTTTTTTCTTCTGAGCCTCCCGTGAGTGAGATTGTCAAACCAGCAGAAATTACACCTCCTAGGAAGATTAGGGTTGATCTCAAAGAGTCTAAACCTAAGACTCCTAACCCTCCTAAGAACAAGTTGCATGATATACTTGTATGAGTTTGTCATTTTTGTGGAAAGTTTGGGCATATTCACCCAAATTGTTTCAAGTTGCAAGCTGCTAAGCGAGCAAATAAGCTAAAAGTACCTATGCCTCAAGCACAAGATCCTATGGTACTTATTGGTAAATTGGTAAAGGCTTTAAACATTTATTCCAATCCTGGAGTTGCTCAGCATTCTAATATGAATAATAACTCCAATGCAACAGTTGCATCTAAAAAGTTTTGGATGCAAAAGGCTCGATCTAATTGAGTCTTTCTGACATGATCCTTGTGCTTCATCTCTCTATTCTTTGTTATCATTCCTTTTTGTTGTTTTGCTTTCTTTGTTTTCTTCTAGGATTTGCATTGCATAACATTCATGCATTCCATACTAGATTGTTTTTGTAATTCCTTTTTATAATTTTTTTTAAAAAAAAGGGAAGAAAAATGTGTTTTGCATTAGTTTTCTTGGATTTTAAATCAAGGTTGACCATATTATCTTTACATAACATGTTTATGTACCTTGTTTAGCTTGGATGAACTTATATCACACTTTACTAGTTTGAACTTTGCAGTGCATGTTGTGTGGGAGTTGTTTATAGTTTTTGATCACATGATTTTAATCTTAAAGTCACATGCCTTTGATTGTTGAACTTGAACTTAATGAGAAAGGCATAAATAACCACCTCACCACTGTTTACTAACCAATCATGAACACCTTAGTGCATATCATAAGATTTTGTGCTCGAGAAAGTGTAGCATATGCACAAAAAGAACATAAGGTGTAGCCTCGGATTAAATGCTAAAATTGGTGTGTACATTTTTGGGCTATAATTACTTCACAATCAGATAAAATTGCTGTGTACATTATCTTGGCTATTTTAATAAGTTTCAAATCAAATAAAATTGGTGTGTACATTATGAGGCAAATCAAGAAACTTACATAATTGCAAGTTTTTATTTTAGGAGATGTGAGAGTTATATGATATACCTTTTTAGGTGATAGTCTCTTTCAAATTTATGTGATGAATTTTGTAGAAATTGTGATTGATCACTATTTACTTATCACCTCACATATATCTCAAGCTTTTGCTAGTTGCACACATTACACAAGTTACTCTTTGCTAAACTTGGTACATTATATTGTGTGTGATATTGTTGTGGCCATTCAAGATTAAAAGTTCCTTGATTTTAATGAAAAATGTGTTTATAGTTTGAGATTTGAGGACAAATTGATTGAAAATCTTGTTTTTGGAAGATTTGGGTTAAATTCAAGGGTTTTTGAAAAAAATTTCATCTCATTCTTATGCATTTTATTCATAAAACATTGTGCTTTGAGGAGTTTCTACATTAAAATGATCTGTTTTTCAAAAATTTGATTTTTCCAGATTTTTGATCGATCATACCTGTTGCTCGACCGATCGAGATTGCAATTAAAAATTTGGTTTGAATTTGCCTGGCTCAATTGTTGCTCGATTGATGCTGGATTGATCGAATGTGATTTTCGACCGATCAAAAATCGTTCACAGAGTTTTTTAAAAAACAAAAGTTTTTCATGTGTTCTTCACTATTTTAAAACTTTTCAAAAAGCTTTTTGGTTCTCTCTCTTCGACCGATCCAACTCAAGCAAATTTTTGTCGTTTTCCCTCAATTTTTTCTCAGATTTTTGTCATCTAGCACCAATAAGACCTTTTTACCCTTTCCTTTTTAGTTTAATCTCATTCTTCATACATTTTTTCATGCATTTAAGGAAAAATTTCGAACCTATAGGGATTTGGGGTTTTTGATTTTTGAGATGTTTTTTGTCCAAATTGATCAATGGGTTTTTGTTCTAAGATAATATAAATAGGTTTTTCATGGTTTAATTTGATCAATTTGATGAATTGGGAAGATTTTGAAATTCTAGGGCTTGAAACAACCCGAATTGGGGATTTTTTTCAATTAAGCTTAATCTGGTGAAATGGCTTGTGTTATTGATTCATTTTGTCATTATATACTGTTATCTAACTTGTGTAATAATAAATTGATCAATTTGTTGTTTTTTTTTTGAAAGTGGGTTTTCAAAATTTGGGGGTTTTGTTATAAACTCTATGTTCAAGCCAATTCTATGTTTTTAAAGTCTAATTGAGCTGTTCTCAATGCATTAGAGCATGAATCATGTATTAATACTGTTCATGCATCATATAGATTGTTCTTTTTTATTTTCTTGTGCTCTAACCATGTCTAATGCAGTTTGCCCTTAGTTTTTTCTTTTTTTCTTTTGTCTCTTTTCTGTCTACCCTTTCTAATCCTTAGCATCGTGGTTAGGAAGATTAGAGCCCATAGGACATCTACTCGAACCTCTCTATCCACTCCAATGATTCCAACACTCAATTTGTGAAGAGTTGGATACGGGGTGAAGAATATGTTAGTACTCCTTCAGTTGTGGCCATGCTCTTGGGGTGCCTAACGTATAGCAGCCTGTGTACCCTTATGATGAGTCACCTCCACTTGATGAAATTATGTCCTATCTGACTGGTACTTTCATTTAGTGGGGTACTGATCCTCGAATCACTTCTCATGAGTTGACCGAGATTCATTACTTGTTTTTTTGGATTTCTATCTGGCCCATCTCTCACTTGCACACCATTCCTATCGAGAGATGTGCATTTTTTGTGTGCCTATGTCACTGATGCTCCTATGAGTTTTCCTCATCTTTTCATTCTATCCTTGGTTGAGGTTCATAGGAGTAGTTCTTCTGCTCATGCTCTTTTCTTCTTGGTTTTTATTCATTGGATTTTATTGCATTTAGGTTTAGAGGAGTTTCTTACTTTTGAGCTTGTACACATTATAGCTCCTATAGGTGCCACCTTTCTTAGGCAGAAAGCTGTTCAGATGCGACTAGCTCTAAACGTCCTAGAGTTGAGTCTTCTTCAGGTGTTGCACCTCCTCCTCCTCCTTCTTCAGGTGATCCGACTGCTGATGAGTATGTTGATTCGACTACTACTGCTACTCCTCCACCTTTTACTTCGGATGATTTTAGCATTTGTCGTATGTTGGACATTGTCATGACCATTCAGGCGGCTCATGGTCAGCTTTTGGTGGATGTGCTCACGGAGCTTCAAGCTTTGCGCGCAGATTTGGCGAGCTTTAGATGGTCATCTCCGCCACCTCCTTTTGATGATGAGTCTTGATTGCCCTTTGGCAATTCATCACAAAAAGGGAGAGTACATATGGATGGAGATAGGGGGAGATTTTTTTTTGTTTTGGAGTTTTAGATTGTATCTAGGTGCTTCACATTGTACTTTTTTTTTTTTTTTTTTTTTTTTTTTTTTTTTTTTTTTTTTTGGTTCATGAAGTATTTATTTTGATGTTTTTATTTTTTTTATGAGTTGTATATGATAGGGGGAGACATTATGTTCTTATTTCTGTTTCTTGTTTCACATTGTGCTAAATTGGCTATTGATTTATATTTATGAGGTTATTCATGATATATGTCTTTTATTTTATGTTATGTGAAATCAAGAATTTTTTTTTTTTTTTTTACTTTTATTTTCCACACATGCATTTATGTGTTTGTTAAATGTTTCAGGAATATACAGGTTGATTTAGTCGTGCTGCTATCTACACTTGCAACTGATAGATAGTAGTTAAGTTGAATTGTTTTTGGTTGGATAATTCTATTGTAATGGGCTATTTTTGTAACTTTGAGCATTTTGTTTTATTATGTGTTTTGTCACAGATTGTTAAAGGGGGAGTTTGTTAGGTTCTAAGGATTTAGGATCTAAATGTATTAGAATTTCAATGTGTAATATTGGCAAACCATGATCAAAACAGAAAATTACTGTTCACTTTCTACAAGGCTCGATCGATCAAAAATTAGACTCGATTGATCGAAACTCGTGCAGATTGTTTTTCTGCAGATTTTTCCAACTCAGCCCAAGCCCATATGACGTGTAGGGTTTAATGCTTTGCCTTAAGTATAAAAGGAAAAACCCTAGCCACGTTTTATTGTTGTTGTTTATACTGTGTGTATGAATCTCTTGTGAGATTTAGAGGTGTTTGCTTTCATACATACTTAGGGTTATCAAGATCAAGATTGATGTCGAGAACTTGGTGATCGTTTCAGTTGCTGCATAAAGAGTTTAAAGAAAAACACAAGTGGGAGTACTTGCGGTTGTTGTGAATCCAAGAAAGAAATAGTCCGTGGACTCGGAGCTATCACGTGGTTGTTGTAGTAAGTTTTCTATTCGAGGTAGCAATAGGATGTTAGTGGTCTAAGTTTTTCTTCACATTACCATATCCTTTCAAATTGGGCTGGTACCCCTTTATGAACAAGGGTGCTAATTTAGTGAAACAAAGAGAGAAGTGATAAGATACCCAAAGATGCAAATCAAACAATACAACTAAAGAGGGTGACATACTTTGTCATTCAAGAAGGAAAAAGAAATTGAACAAAAACAATGCAAAGGAAAATAGTTTCAATTTAATAACAGTACCTTGCCATGTTTTCTAGGAATTTGATCAAGAGGTTCTTATTTTCTTCAAATGTGGATATGGATTGAAGTCGAAATCATAGTTTACAGAGGGATACACCACTGAAGAGGAAGCCAAATCAAACCCATCTCCAACAGTTGCGTCAGATCCCAAACCTAAGTCAGACCCATTTGTCACAATTATTGGAAGCCTTGAATCAGTTGGCAAAGAAAGGTTGACATTGTGTTACAGCTGAGTCATTATATGAAAAGTACTCCGAGTTGGCCATTTGGTATTGTACAGCCTACGCATTTAAGACAATTAAAATCATAAAATATTCAAATAAAATAAGAAACCATGATGCATAACCCTCAAACGACTATGAAATTGTACCAAATTTAATAGGGCAATGACTTTATAGCAGACTATATAGTTCTGAAATTTCAACTCAGCAATCCACTCCTACGCTGACTTCTAAATTTTTTTGTATATATATATATATATATATATTCATAAAACATAGTGCATTGTTCTTAATTACGTCTTCTAGCAAAAAATCAAAGGTACCATGACCATTCCATCAATCAAACCTTAACTTCCTAGCAACATTCATTCAAGCTATCTATTTTTGAACTAATACCACTGAGCCCCTTCAAAAACCCATAACTAAAATGTTTAACTAATTAAAACCAGTAATTCTAACCACTGCAAGTGATCTCTTGACTATGGCCAAATAGATGTTGATCTTTGTGAGTCTAAAAAAGTATAGGCCTTTGGACTTTATATGTCCATTAACTTGATAAATTAAATGTTTTTCTCTTAGATAATATTGAAAACTCTTTTACCATCACAAGAAATAGAATTCAACAACAATATGATCATCGATTCTGCATTTTTTTTTTTTTTTTTTTTTTTTTGTGGTTCTTTGTCACTTCCCATTCTATTTCTCTGAATTAGTACCTAGTTTGAAAAAAGCCCATTTAATTTAGAGAAAGAATGGGAAGTGAGAAAGACCCCTCAAGATGCAAATCAAACAATGCAAAACACAAGAGCGAATTTTCAATATAAAGATGACTTAATGGAAAATAGTTTCAATGTAAAAATAATACCTAGGCATGTTTCTTCGAAATTTAATAAAGGAATTCTCAGTTTCTTTGACAATGGATGTAGATTGAAAATAGAGTCATCGTTTTTAAAAGGACTTGGCTATTGAAGAAGAACCCAAATCAAACCCATTATGTTATAGTCAATACCCAAAAGTAAGTCAAGCCCATTTGCTATATCCACTAGACTCCTTGAATCAGATGTCATCAGGGACTAAAGGAGGTTGAAAGGTCTCCCGCGTCTAAGTCCGTTGGGAAACTAGAAGTGGAGCAAGTAGGTAGTAAAGGTGTGAGCATAGTGTCTTCATCAACATTTTGAGAATTCTCTTGGATGATAATAGAATTTTGAGGAGGACATATGCATTCCACATGTACCCCCATCCCAGCAATCACAGGCGCATATTTTCCTTTATCACTTAACCAATGAGAGATTTTACATGAAATCTTAACATGATTTCGATCACCTTGCATCAAGTCTCCAAAATCCGTCTGTAATTGGCTGTGAGGTACACCGTAAAACCATAGATGATCATACTTCAAATCACATAAATGCACCCTAGCCATATGACATTGCTTACGACTATCGGTAAAAATGTGGATATCACAAACCCATTTGATTATATCATCTTGAATAGAACTGTACTTATCATTATTAGCATAATTGTCCTTCAACGGAATTAGATGAAAAGCAACACAAACAGCAATTGTTGGAAATTCAGGACCAACCCAAAATGATATGCAACTTTCAATGCTTTGATGATTAATCCAATTCGGAATCTTCTTTCCTGGTACTTTAATATCACATGGCTCTCCATAATCAACCAGATACACATCTAGAGTGGGAAATGACTCATCACAAATTACATTGAACTTGGAGAGGGAGACCCGGGAAGAGCAATCAATTTGATTTGATAATTTGTAATGTGAATGCAAATCCATTAATACGTTGCCTTTCGCACTTGGACATTTCATATTTGGTGAAAGCCCTAAAATTCTTCCAAACTGCATGCAATTATTAGGAATTATGAGAAATTGAAATGTAGAAAATCTAGTACATGTATTTGCAAAGGTAACCAAAATTGTTTCTATTATTACTTTAAGAGAGAGAAGTACCTGAAGGATTAATTTTCTTAATGATTCTGAATTCAACGAGATGCAGTTTGATGCATCTACTCTTCTTATACTTTCAGGAAGATTTGGAATTTTCTTAAGGAACTTGGAATCCCTAATTAGAAGCCAATTTAATCTATTGAATCTGATAATGATTTCTCGGAGGTTCAAATCTTCACTTCTTGATAATAAAAATTTCTCTGAGCAGGTGAAGCAAGAAGTTAACTTTTTAAGAAAATTCAAAATTGGAAAAAAATATTTTGAAAAGCCACTATAAGAATTGCACGTTGCTGCTTGTCTACCAATCCCCACATCCTTTGGAAATTTGACATTACCATAAAGTAAGAGTTTGCGAAGATGTTGCAATTTATAGATGCTACTTGGAAGCTGACACGAATAGAAATAGGAACCTATCTCTAATCGCTCAAGCCCAGTGAGATTCCCAATTGATGGAGGAAGCTCTCTAATGGCAGTGTGTTTCAGACTTAGAAACTTTAAATTTTCCATTTCTTGTGGAATATTGGGGAACCTCTTAACCCTATTGCACCCAAGAAAACATAAATATTTAAGAGATTTCATCGCGATACAGCTTGGAAGAATTTGAAGTTCCTTGCAACACCAGAGGTCCCAACTTTCAAGTTTATCAAGATATCCAACAGAGTCATGAATCTTGACTAATTTTCTACACTCACGAAGATTCAATTTCTTTACATTTGGTATGGCACTCAGTAAGTCGGGTAATTCCCTAATGTATTGATTGGAACTGAAATTCATATATGTCAAGTTTTTGCATTTTATCCTCTGTAGAAAAAGAAAATAAAAATTTTTAACACCAACAAATTTTATTAAAATATAGTTTAATAAACTAATAGTAATTTATAAATAAATAAAAATTATTATACCTTGAAAAGCTTGTCCAATATAACCCGACTTTGTGGCATGTTGAGTGCAATAAGCTTTTGAGGATGGAAATTGGATGGTAAGGAAGATAAAGTACATCCACGCCATTCAAGTAACCTTAAATCATTGGGAAGATAATCAAGACTTCCACAAATTTCTACATTATCAATTATAAGAAATTTGAGATTTTCCATCTTTTCAAGACATTTAGCTTCTAATTGCAACTTTGTTGGTTCCAGTGAGCGTAACACTATGCCTCGAATTTTATCTGACCCCTAATTGGACAAAATGTTAAATAAATCACACTCGTTAAAAAGAATTCATAAAATAAAATAAAAAAATATTATGTCCACAATATTTTCATAACAAATCATAGGTGGCAGATTGTTATTTGTTATTATGGGTGGAACAAAAGTCATTTAAGTTGTGAATTCACATTAGAACTAATAACAACTTACCACCTATGATTTATTTTGAAAATGTTGTAGATGTAGCACTTCTAAAAAATGACTATCAAACTTTAACCATAGTGTTGGACTTGAATTTTATTCCATAACAGAAAAAAAGGATCAAAGAAAAAAATTTATAAAAAAAATGTCATTCAAGATACCCAATTAAAAAAATGTAAAAGATGAGAGAATTCAACTTATACCTTATTTTTAGTTAGAACTTCAAAAGCATCTTCATAACACCAAAGCCTGCTACGTGTTCCAAGTAATTGTGGTGATTCTTGCCGAACAATTTCCCTACCCATTTGTTGTATCAAGTCATGCATCCATAATTTGTCAAATTGATCAATAGTTACAAGACACTTCTCGATAAGTCTTTGAATACCAATATTTGGGTGTAAATTGCAAGAATCCAGCATAGCTTCAACATATTCCCTGTCAAGTCCCTTGAAGAAAAACGTAATATCAAGGAAAATAATTTGTTCAACTTGCTCCAATCCTTCATAGCTTATTTGGAGTACATTTTGAATATTTTTGTCAAGAATTTTTTCATACTTTTCTAATGCACTTTCCCAGTAAGGTTTAGCTCTTCCAAATAAAGTAGTACCTATTATTTCTAAAGCTAATGGAAGGCCTTGAGCATAATATATAAAGTGGTTTGCAAGTTTTGAATAATCTTCTTTGGGAGTGCTTTTTTGGAAGGCATGCATACTAAAGAGTACAAGAGCTTCATCGTCATCTAGCTCCTTAACCTCATAGGTTGAATAGCCTTTTCCAGAAGTGGCTAGCAAGTGTTTATCTCTTGTTGTTATAATAATTCTACTTCCAGGAGCAAACAAATCATAATTTCCGAGCAATTTTTCTATCAGGTTCAATTTATCCACATCATCAAGAACTATAAAAACCTTTTTTTGGAAAAGGCTTTTATTTATCATATTCGTTCCTTTAGATATGTTACACATCTTCAAATCCTTAACCCCTAAGATCTCAAAAAGAAGTTTCTCTTGGAGGCGGATTATGCCTTCATTTGTCTCTGACATCTCTCTAACATGCTCTAGAAAAATTCTTACTTTGAAATGATTAAAAATTTTATTATAAAGAGCTTTTGCAGTTGTAGTTTTACCCACTCCTCCAAGTCCATAAATCCCAATCACACAAACATCATTTGATTCTCTATCTAAAAGCAATTGTAAGTCCTTTACACGAGAATTTATTCCAATCGGGTATTTAGCAACATGTAATGGCATTTGATTTAAATTAGACTTTAAGATATCTTCAACAATTATTTGGACAAGTTCAGCTTCACTAAAACTGCCATTCACAGAGCATTTAACAATGTAACGAGTTACACTATAGAAAAGAAATAAGAGCATTTACTAAATTAAATGCAAGGTGATTAATATGTATATCATAATTGAAGTATTCCTAAATAAAGTAAGCCGCATAGATTAAAGAAATATTATTTTATTCACTTTTTTGGGTAGCAAATTAGCTTTTGGCATGAAGTTGCATGAAAAATCCGGTTAATTGAGAACATAATCTTATTGGGATGACTGGATCCCATCACTTTCTAATAATACATTAAGTTTTTCTTTTAAATTTTTATAAATACTATGAGGGTGAAGCTCCTAATTAATTATTGATAAGATAATCTAATATTAAGTTCTTTTATTTTCATCTTTAACCTGCAGCGAACTAGATTAGAAAAAAGATATGACAAGAAAATAATACTTTCATAATTTAGTTAAATTTAAAGAAAAATAATAATAACAAACAATTAATGAAAGTTGTTATTTAACGACTAAAATTTAATGGTCATCGCAAAAACATTAAAACTCTTAAAGAACAACTAACAAGAGTAGTCATTAGATAAATACCTCTTCTTGTAGTCCCAACCAGAAAGATTGGCTGCTTCATGTAGAGCTTCCCTCCATCTTCGTACCTTGCTTTCATTAAATTTTTTTTCATGATTAGTCAATACTTCCCCGAACTTTTCTTTTTGCCTACGAACTTCTGATGGATCCACATTGTAAAAAACTGGTCGCACCAACTGGTTATTTTTCCTACACTCAATAATCTTAGTAAGTTCATCCAAACACCAAGTGGAGGATGCATAATTTTCAGAAAATACAATTATTGACATCATTGAGTTCTCAATGATTTTAAGAAGCTCTGCAGAAATTTCTTCTCCCCTTGGGAGCTTATCATCGATGAAGGTATGAATACCCCTCTGACACAAAGCATTGTACAAATGGCTTATAAAACCCCAGCGGGTATCTTCACCTCTAAAACTCAAGAAGACATCAAAGTTCTTGGATTGGCCGGTTAAAGAGGAGGAGGAAGATGAGGCTCCTTTGCTGGTTGCAAGAGCCATCAGGATTTATGAACAGATGGATGAGATTATCTGAAACTGAAAGGAGTAAGAGGAAAGCTATGAAAGAGATTGTAAATGTAACTGAGGAAGGTGAACCACGAATTAGGATGAGGATGACTGAATGCAAGCAAGAGGAGACTTTGATGTAGTCTTGCTTTCGGTGTGGCCAGTAAATTCTTAAAACTTTCAAGTCACACTTTTACTTGACATTGCAATATCTTTGAACATTATTATACTATACCTGTCACTGCGGTCTAACATTTCACATTGCAAAATATCCTCCTCAGCAGGGCCGGCCCAAGGCTTAGGCCACTTAGGCAATCGTCTAGGCCCCCTGCTAGAGAAAAGCCCCCAAGTTTTGGGGCAAAAAAATGAGATATATATATATATATTTTTTTTTTTTTTTTTGAGATATAAGAAAAAAAAATTAGTTTTACATTTTTCTTCTACTTTTAAGAAGTACCAAAGAATTGAGTAGTGCTAGAGATATTACAATGTTAAATACATAGGGCTTACAAATATGTGTCACTAATTACAATAAATAATTTAGATAAGAAAATACTATAAATTTTACTTTAAAACCTTTATACAAATTGACATGACAATTAATATGATTTGTAGACGTCAACAACCTCTGTGTGTGTGTGTGTGTGTGTTTGAGAGTAGTTAGACATCAACAACCTATTAAATGCATTTTTAAATTACTTAATGATACATCTTTATAAGCATTATGTTGTAAAATTTATAATATCTTTAATATCATTCATTCAAATACTTGTTTATTATATTCTTGAAGTGTCATTAATCATATTCATTGTACAACATTTGTACTTTTTTTTAGTAAAATTTGTTATAATTTTAGTTTTTCTTCAACAAAAAAAAAAAAATATATATATATATATATATATTACAAGATAAAAAGAATGCATTTTTGTTATATAAAAATTATGATATTGAAAACTAGTTAAATATTATTTAATTAATAACAAAAATGCTCCATTTAAATATATCGCTTTAGATCTCAAAGTTTGTTGGGCCGCCCCTGCTCCTTAGTCCTCACGTGTAAAATGGGCCCTTATAAAAAAATCAACATTATTGTGAATTCTTTTTCTGAGAACAATTATGAGATTTTTTAAGAGTAAATTCTCATTAACTTGAATAATGATACACTGACACAGTAGCTTATATCCACCAGAGACGCCTAACAACTATGACTATGTTCTAACAGACTGAAAGGCTACAACTAATCACACACGTGCACAGCACATGCTTATTACTAGACTAAACTACATACAGTTTAACTAACACTATTAATAGCTACAATACTACATGTCGTTTAGCCTGAGACTTCTTCATTCTCTATATCTCTGCTGACTTCTGATTCTGATCTGGCTTCTTTATCCTTCAGCCTTGATCTGTGATAACAGTAAATAGCATCTACTGAACACTTCCCATATAATAAATGAAAATATTAAAGTTATAGTCTATTTTACTATAAAGTACTTAGTAATGTTCCTCAAAATATATATATATACACACACAAAGTAATGTGATCAATAAATTTTTTAAATATAATAAATGAAGGGTTTTACTAACGTATACCATATGTTAGTAAACCATTTTTAAAATTTTTTATAAAAAAATGAAAAAGTAATTAACTTTTTTAACAATTTTTTCAATTTCTTATAAAAAAATTTCTAAAATTGATGATTAATATGTGCCATAAGGGCATACATTAACTAGACCCACAAATGAATTTCAGAATTACTTTTATTATGATTGTTGACAATGACACTTTAATATGTAAAAATTATATAGTAAAATTTGTAGTATTTTTAACATTACTCAAACCATAAATCAAACCTCTTTTTTTATTGGGCCATAAATCCAACCTTGACCCTGACACAAACGGTAGATCAAACTTCAAAGTAATAGATGTAAATTCTTCTTAAAAAAATGCAATAGATGCATATGGAAAATTATCTTACGTGAGACTGAGTTTCATGAATTCCACAACATATATTGATTCCAAAACTTTTTTCTTTTTTGTTTTCTTTGAAATAAACTGAAGATAAACACAGGACAACAACAACTAACTATAAACTGACCATTTAAAAAAAAAAAAATCCAACGTTCCACCACTTTAATGCCCCCATACATAGGTTACAAGTTTGCGTTACTAAACCCAGCGATTCCAACACGAGTTTTACGTTTTAAGAGAAAAATCTCATCATATGCCATTTAATAAATGAAAATATTAAAGTTATAATCTATTTTACTATAAAAAATGGCAATAAATGCATATGGAAAATTATCTTACATGTGACTGAGTTTCATGAATTCCATGATATATTTGATTCCAATATTAGAGTTTCACATTTTAAGAGAGAAATCTCATCAGATGCCTTGTTGACTTAGATATCCATCTCTTCCTCATAATCTTACAAATCAAAGTTCAAAGAGAGGCCCACACGTTTTTAACTTTTCAGGAAAAGTAGCTATCTTTTAGTCTTTCGTCAATCCCTCATGAATATATCAAAGTTTTCTTTTTCTTTTTTCTTTCTTTCCTAAGGATATCCTCTCTTTTCCTTGGGATTTTCCCATATCAATTCTGCTGCAGGCACGTTACTTTTTGTCGAAAATTTCACTCTCCCAACTCAATTAGGCGAACCATCAAAAAATAAAAAAATAAAAGCAAAAAATTGAACCTTGATCTTTTTTTTTCCTTGTAAATAAAAATTTTCAATAAATTTAGAGTCACAAAACAACATATTTGACAATAAATTTTACCATTATCTAGATGGCAATTATACCATAAATTTTGTACTTTATATTTTGTGGAAAGCATTTCCCAAGCCCGAAGAAAAGAGTTTTGTCTTTGTGATAGATCATGGAAATTACCATCTCCATGTGCAGGAGCTCCCAACAAAACTTCAAATGCATGTGCATTGCACATGTCATCTTAAAGGGTAGACTATATGTGGTCACATGCTCATGTATCCATGCATTCATTTTCATCACTTAAGATATATTATATTCTACTCATATGTTCATGCATCTCACCAATTCATTCATATATCTTATAACTATTGTAATACCCGGCAAAATAAAAAGAAAAAGGAAAGGGTATTTAAGTAAATCTCTTGTGGGATTAATTTTATAATTAATATTACTAAGGGAAATTTTAAAAAACTAGATTGAAACCCTAGTTATATATAAGCTAATTAAGTTAGAGTATAATGATAGATATTTTTGATAGAGAACTTCTGAGTTTGTTCAAGTAGAGAAAGACTGACAGGACACTTGAGGTAAGAGCCTAAAAAATCTCATATTTTGTCAAATCTAAATCTTATATGAAATTTTAATATTTTCATGTGATTATTTTTGGTCAATAGTAAAACTATCTAAATATCCCGTGAGTTTTACGCTGTAAACGAAGAAGAAGGATTTAGATTTATATCTTTGCTATTTTGGATGCTAAGCAGCTATTCCTATCTTGAAAATCTGATCTTTTCTAAGACTTTTATTGCGTTAATTGCGATAGAAACTGCAGATTTTTATGTTGTGTTAAGATTTATTCTGGTAGGTGTGAAGTTTCTACACAATTTTTCTTTAAAGAATAGTGACTTAAGTACTAGACTTGATTATATACAGAAGTCTAGTAGTCTAGGCATGCTTTGAGGTCTGACATAGACTCACATGCTTTTGAAAAAAAAAAAAAAAAAAAAGAATGGCGTGGTGTATTTGTAAATGTCCTGGTGCTTTGATTTTTGTATGATATGGTACTTAGTTTGTCCTCATCTCAAAGAACTAATGGTGGCAAAAACAAAAAATATTAAAAAAAAAACAAAAAGAAAAGAAAAGAAGAAACACACGTATAGACCCTACATGGCTATAAATATAGTGTATTCCATAGGTTTTATTCCTAGGGATCTATTTGTGGTAGAAAGTAAAGAAATAAAGGTCGTCGTTTGGTAACGTTGTTCTAGTAACGTTATTTGTATTCTTTTGAAATATGTATAGGTGGAAAAAATGTGTGAAAATACATGTAATATTGTTTAAAAATTGAAAACATGTTGTTAAACTACTATACCAAACAGGGCCAAAAATATTATGACTATATGAGTTTGGTGTAAGAAACAAGGGATTATTGTTAGGCTTAGAGAGGAGACAAAATTTATATAGATAAATTAATGATAGTTCTGAAATATATAAGATGCATATTTTTAGCAGTTTCTCTTCTGGTTACATGAACTAAGCCATGCCTTCCTATAGCCTCTACATATTGTTTGCCTTTGCCTTTATGTATGGAAGTCAATATGTGGTGATAGGCTACTTGAGGTGTTGGACATAGATTTGCCTTACTGTAATTGGGTGGTCAACTTTTACCATATCAAAGCTACCCTGAGATTTCATTCGGGAGGAGAAATTGAAAAACAAATTGTGCTAAGTGTGCTTCTTTCAATTTTCTTTTAGAGTCCTCACATTTCCAATTAAACATTTTGTTGATTTTGGTACAAATTTTTCATGTTTACGCAAAGTGAGAGAAAATTTTATATTTGAATTGGTTGATGTACATTTTTAGACCCCTTACACGCAAACAGATTAACCTGGTTATTTGGCCAAGTGATCAACTTAGTAAATTATACAAATTTAGGTTAACAGAAATAAATCATATCATTGAAACAATGATGAAAATAAAGAACATAATGATATGATAACCCAAGAAAACCAAACTGGTAAAAAACCTGAGAAGGATTTAACCTAGCTATCCTCAAGATAAAATAGATCCACTATGAAAGAATTGAAGTTTTACATCTCTCATCCATACCAAAAAAAAAAAAAAGGGTATCCCCAAATTCATAAAAAACATGAAGTTTAAACCACTATTTGCCTATTAGATTCAATAATCAATATATCAGCTTGGATCACAGTGAAGTCTCTCAAAATATGCTTCAAAAATAGATATGGAAGAAAAAATAACACAGCTCTACCTTTTCAATTTGCTATTGTTGGAATTTGTAGATAGCTTCTAAACTTTATATTTTCAGTCCTTCTTTATGCATGGCAGAAAGCAGAAAATAAAAGTCAATAGTAGGAATGAATCTTAGCTTCCTTGGTTATACCAAAATTTAAAATACAAACCTTACCATAACTAACAATTAAAACTTCTAGATAAACAGCGAAGCCAAGGTTGTAGAAGAAGGACATTGGAAAAGAAGCTGGGGTTTGCAACCAAACAAAGAATCAAACAAAACCCCTCAAAAATCTAGATGCTACTCTTAAAGAAGATTCTTATCAAATTTATTATAAAAAAAATAGCATGATTCTCTGATAAAGTACAAATTCTACATACCTATAAAAATTAGATGAAGAAGTAATAAAAACAATGGTAAACTTGAGATGAAATAATAATTAAACTAAATTAGATGAAGAGTTTCTTTGTCTCTCTGGAAGCTGGGTCTTCCCTTGGGCAGTAGAATTGTTTGTCCCTTTTTTCTGAAGGAGAGTTTGTCTCTGCTGCTCGAGAGTTCTAGGGTCTAAACTCTAACTTCTCCAGCACTATAGATTTGTTTTGTCCTTTCTTGTGAAGGTGTTGTTAGGTTCCTTCCTTCTTGTGAAGGTGTTGTTAATTGTTACCATAACTAACAATTAAAACTTCTAGATAAACAGCGAAGCCAAGGTTGTAGAAGAAGGACATTGGAAAAGAAGCTGGGGTTTGCAACCAAACAAAGAATCAAACAAAACCCCTCAAAAATCTAGATGCTACTCTTAAAGAAGATTCTTATCAAATTTATTATAAAAAAAATAGCATGATTCTTTGATAAAGTACAAATTCTACATACCTATAAAAATTAGATGAAGAAGAAATAAAAACAATGGTAAACTTGAGATGAAATAATAATTAAACTAAATTAGATGAAGAGTTTCTCTGTCTCTCTGGAAGCTGGGTCTTCCCTTGGGCAGTAGAATTGTTTGTCCCTTCTTTCTAAAGGAGAGTTTGTCTCTGCTGCTCGAAAGTTCTAGGGTCTAAACTCTAACTTCTCCAGCACTATAGATTTGTTTTGTCCTTTCTTGTGAAGGTGTTGTTAGGTTCCTTCCTTCTTGTGAAGGTGTTGTTAGTTCCTGGGGGTACCACGTGTATTCCTTGGCTTATGGGGTTTTTGTTCAAGGGTTTTGGGAAACTGTTTTTACAGGTTATGTGTTGGGAAATTCAATTAAACTCTATGGAGGGACCAGCACAGTCATGGAAGCGCCTCTCTCTGTCAATAAGAGAAAGGCCAGAATGCTGCATCACGGCTTACCACACAGAGTCGTCCATCGGGCTAGAGAAGGAAGCAGACGGTGAACATTACAACCAAGGAGTTTTTCCACAATCAAGGTGTAACGCAAGTTGTGGCCCAAGATTCTATGCAGTAAGAAAAAAGTCTGATAACAATGGCCTTACCTTCCTTGACGGCGATATCTCAAGCCATCCCATGGTGACTGTTGGACTTACAGAGGTTGAAGGTGTACATAACGGCTGCACTGAAGAAGTTAATGCTAAGACAGCCACTCACAGGTCTGATTGTAACACCAAGTCAGGTATTAACATCCATAACTTGGGTCCTGACTTCACGCATGGAAGTAATAGTGGGCTCAATATGGATGTTAATGCCGTGGTCAATAAGGGGAGTAATAACGTGTCCAACTTGGGAAGTAATTCAATGAGTAACGGTTGGAGTGATACAAATCTCACTAATCATGGTAGCCCATAATTTTCATTGCCATTATCTCCCACAATTAATGGGATGTTAAGCTGTCCTAAGGGCATTGATACGAAGTTAAATGCGGGGAATGATGACAGCTCACCAATTATTGCTCCTATTAACTCTAATTCCCAGCAGTCCCAATGGTAAGTGTTTAATATGGTCAATATTCCAGGTAAGGAAAAAAGCGCAACAACAATAGTGAAGGGTAATGAACCAGATCAGTCCAATCAGCCTCCACACTGTGCCATTTGGAAACCTCCACCATGGCCGATCTTGAAGGTGAACTCTAATGATGCGATTTTCCAGGAACAAAATTCTGTGGATGTTGTTTTGGATATGGGAGGTGGATTAGTGTTGTTTTGGAGATCGACTATGGATGTAATTGTGGAGGGTTCGGGCACAAATTATATTGATACAATGTTTCAAGAAGAAGATAGGGCAGGGATTGGAGTGATCATCCGAGAATGCCAAGGAAAAGGCTTGGCACACATGGTCAGAATCATCCCTCTCCCCCTAACTATCATAGAGATTGAACTTTGGCTATATCGAAGGCTTTACAGTTTGATGCCGATCTGAGTTTGGAAGATGTCACCCCAGAGGGAGTTTTAGAGATTGCAATGAACGTTTTGAATGCAGATTCGCAGTCTTTGGAATCCTTTGGTTTACTTAGTCATGATGTTAAATGTTTTGCAAGTTTATTTCATTGTATTAGGTTTTCACATGTTCGTAGAGAAGGATTGCTGTATTCTCACATTAAGAGAAATGACAATGGGGTTGCTCATAGTCTGGCTAAAAATGCATTATGTATACTAGATTTTCAAGTATGGATGGAAGATATCCCATCTCATATTGGTTCGATTTTACAATTGGATGTAGTTGAGTTTTATTAATAAAATCCATCAGTTTCTTTCTCAAAAAAAAAAAAAAAAAAAAAAAAACTAAACATAAAATATGCACGGGGTAAACATTTAGCTTATATATATATATAAAACCGAAGCTTTTAAAACTCCTACAATTTTCCACATCAGCATTTAATTTTTTTTTAAATTTGATTCATATGTTTTGATTTTTTATCCAACCCATTTACTCATGTCAGCATTATTAATTTAAAAATAAATATTAAATCTCATTATTTCCCCCACCAAATACACATTACAAAACCGGTACTTCTTCAAAACCTAAACCTAAAACTAATACTTCTTCAAAATCTCTCCTCTTCTCACACGCTAACATCACCTTCCCCTAAACCTAAGACTCACCCATTCCTTCCCCCAAAATCAAAAGCCATCACGGATTGCCGCCACCACGGATGGCCAACACTGCATCTTTTGGTTTTGTTGTATTATGCAACTCATTGTCTACCTATTATTATTTTCAATTGAAAATCAAACTCCATACCCAATGCCTAGGTACGCTTGCTTTCCTCTTTCTCTTTTCTTTGAATTTAAGTTTCAATTGAAACCAAACAGAGGAAAGGCAACCTAGTTAATGATGAAAACAAAGGAAATATATATATATATATACACACACACATATATATTTTAATTTGGAAATATGATTTAGGTTTTGGTATTGTATTCTGATTGGTTTTGATTTAGGAAGAATAGATTCTTGACATTGATTTGTAAAGCCTTTGATTTTTTTTAGTTATGGTTATTTTAGGCAGGGTACCGATGATTGTTTTTCTTTGATTTTTAAATTCCTCCATTTAAATTATCTAACAAATTTACCATATTTGTCTCATATATTTGTTTCACGTTGACCCATCAAGTTTATCTTGATGTTGAGATTGGTGGAAAGCTTGCTAGTAATGCTCTATTCCGTTACATTTCTTTTTTATAAAAGAAAGAGACTTGCTTTGTCGGGAGGAAAAAAAAAAAAGGTTTTCTACTTTGATATTGTAGAAGTATTTTGCCAATTCCATGTTGGAATTGGTTGTGAGTAATGGGTATCAAAAGTTGTGAAATTTAAGGATAGAGTGTTGTTAGAGGAACTGTGATCATGGTTAATATGATACTCTTTAAATCTTTATGATCTGTCATCTTTCAGGTTGAATTTTGATGGGTCTTTCTGGGAAGGTAGTTCCAAAAACCGCAGGTATGATTGTGTATTATTTGTTTTGAAAACACTAGATTAGATGATAGATACAATGCATCATCCTTTCAAACTTAATACATTATATGATTATTGACTTTTGCACCCTTCATTTTGGATTGTAAATGCCTGAAAGAGGTATTGTATCATGTTTGAAATTTCATCTCAATATCAGAGGATGTAGCTAACCAGTGCCTATAATCTCTCTCTGATTTGTTTCATTTGTTTCTCTTTTATTTTCTCAAGCCTCAAACTCAGACCTTATCCTCTCTCCCTAATCTCAGCCAAATCCATCACCATTCTCAATTTGCTTCTGTCACTGATGTTGCATAAGGTAATGTTTTGTATTCAATTCTTTATTATATAATATTTTCTCAAATTTAGTTAGTGTTTTGAGACTTAGACCAATTCTTTTCTTAGTGCTATTTGATTACAATTTAGATGTCATGGAGTCAAACTTAATTTGTGTTGATGAAATTGTTGATCGGTTGATTACAATTATGCTTAATGCTCTATTCATTCTTTAACATAACAAAAGCTGTAAACTATACTTATCAAAGTTGCGTCAATGAATTTATGGTTGCAGGGCTTCTTAGTTGGTGTTCTTTGAATTGTGGTTAGCCCATGATAGGAAACTTAATGGGATTTGGAATATGAATGATTAATTTTTGGGTTTGTGGTTTAGTTTTGCTTTAGTTAAATTTATATCCCATAAAATTTTCCTGCCAAAATTTAATGCAAATTGGATTTTGGGTTTTGGGTTTTTTTTGTGTGTTAGGACATATGTGACTCATGTTAGGAATATGTGTTAATATAGAATTGGCTAATCCTTTAACAAAACACACTTTACTTGTATTTAGGTAGATCGAGGATGTGTTTAATATTTCAAGGAATAAGATTTCAAGTTCAAGTGTTAAAGCCATGCAAGTCTGTCCAAGAATCAAGTGGAGAAGTGTTGGATTTTAAAGCTCGACAGCTAGTATCTATCGAGGTTTAAAAAACTGTTTTAACTCGATGCTTGATAGCTGCTTGATAGATAGGGTATCTATCGAAGTTTATGAAAATTAGTTTTTCAAAGCTTCTTTCACTCCAATCCTTGAATAGATGTTTGGGTTTTTTTTTCTCACAACCCTGAACATATATAAGAATTGTTTTAAGGGCTATCACAGCTAATGCAACTCAATGCAAAAGTTTTTCACAAGCATATTGTGAACTGGAGACATACGCCCTAGTTCATCTTTCTATTCAAGAAGCTGCTGTGTTTGTACACCATAGGGTTTTGTAACCAAGGAGCTTTGTGATCTTTATCGTGTAATGAATTGAAGAACTTTGCAGCCAACATCTTTCTTAAGTTGGTGAGTAAGTCGCATACTAGGATTTGCACATCGAATTGGTTAGTCACGTACTAGGAGCCATGCATTAAAAGGAGAGATTGTCACTACAGAACAAGTCCAATTAGGTATTAGGGTAAGGGTTCAACTGTAGGTTGGTATAAGGTACTGAGATTCCTTTACTTATAACCGCTTGTTGTGATAATAGTGAATTCTCGGGAGTGGTGACCTTAAAATCACCCAGTGGGGTTTTTGCCGTGTAGATTTTCCCCAATTGTAAACAAATCATCGTGTTAATTTATTTTCCATTACATTTTAACTTAGTTGGTGATTTGTTTGTGCTACCACGCTTATTGCATGCTAATTGAATTAATTAATTAGTTAATTCATCACAAGGGGTCAATATATTCTTGGCCTATCAATGTGGTCTTTTAATATTGTGAGTGATTCCAGGCGTATACAACCTACACAAAAGATCAACCTTAGGCAGCCTGTTGAGGTTAAAACAAAAAGCTATGTTGTTGGGGGCATAACCACATAAATAAATTGTTGTATTTGTTATGTTTGTTTTCATATTTAGTGTCACAATTTTGTTTTTCTCTTTCTTTTTCTTTTTTCCTTTTCTTGAGAAAGAAACTATATAATATTATTAAAAAAGATCGGCTAAATTAGCCTGAAATATAGAAAAAAGTTGTGGTGGAACATCCTCCATCCGCACTAAAAGTTTGGAATATTAATAGCGTGTCTAGCCAAACTATGAGTAACAGAGTTCAGTTTTGCTATATTGGTAGTTCTAGCAATAATAAGTTGTGCAATGTGATATTGGCATCACTATTTTTTACTTTTTTTGGTACCCTTGCAACTTCTTGAAACATAAAAATATATATATGCATTATTTAATCACACATCCCTACATTACGCAATGCTTGAATGAATTTTTTAGAAGTTTTCTACTTTTATTTGTTATTGGCTAGAATTTGTGACTTTTTAAAAATAAATTGCATATATAGTAGGCAAGATCACCATTGAGCAATTGTAGGCAATGAGAGTTTTAGTAGGGATGACATTAACAAAACAAGATCCTTTTGTAAGTGTTTGTTTCCTATTAATTAGTTTCTTCTCTTTGATTTGTATATTTTTGGGATATGCTTTTGGTGTTATTAAAATTGTCTTGGATCTTGATAAAAGCTTAGAGGAGTTGGGATTGTTAAATTAGCTTCACCATCCCATTTCAGTTTCCAATTTACTCTTCTACTATATTTTTAGAAATCTATGCATATAGGACATAAATAAGAAAACTATAAAGTTAGTACTATTATTCAAAATGAAAATGGCATTGACCTTTTTCAAAAGCCAAGAATTTTGTAGGTTTAATCAACATTGTTAGAGATAGTCATGGTTTTTCTATATAGCCCATAGTGAATTAATTCCTTATCAAGACCCATTGTGAATGGTTGCTACGGCTCTGTTGAGAGCATCACATTTGCTGGCATTAATTCACTTGCAGGAACCATACTTTAAGGAGATTTTAGATGTGTTAGAACATATTCATGCTTTTGTGTATTATGCAGAAAATGTATATTATAGGACAGTTTCTAAACAGTGTAACAAGTTAGACAATACTTTGGCTAATCATGCCAAGGAGTTAAGGAACCTATACACTTGGAATATTTTCAATAAAATTCTATCACTTTTGATTAATAATAATAATAATAATAAATATTTAGTTTAGTTCAGTTTTTGTCATTTCTAAAAAATAAAGATAGGATATTTAACCCAAGGTGAGATTTTATTCCTCAATTTTCTTCTTTCTAAACCCTAGAACCTACACCTTTTATGGTTTCTAGACCTTTTCCTTCCCTTTAAAAGACCCAGTTCTTGCTTTAACACTTAGTTTGTAGTCTTTGTCATTCCAACCATAACATCATGAACTACAATGTCTCAAGTTGCCTTTGTTTAGTATGAACATGTGATTGTGACTATTTTTTTTTTTTTTTATTGTTTATTTCTCTATAGTTTTGATTATAAATACATTTCCTCTATAGTTTTGCAGGGTTGCTCTATCACTATATTCTCCCCCAAGGTTTTTTCCCTTTTAACTCACACCCTTTTAATTTTCATTATTAAATACCCATCTTTTTACATATCATCTGCATCTTTATTTATTTATTTAGGGTTGTTTTTTAGTTTGGAAGACCACACAGATTTTGACCTTTTTTTTTTTGGATTTTTTTTTTGTTTGGAAGACTGCACAAATTTTGACAACACTAGCAAGCCACAATGCCTTTGTGAACTGCACTCAGGCATGCCTTTAGTTTTGGTTTGGCATAAACTTGAAACAAAATGCCATAAATATCTAGATTTTTGGCTTTTGTATTCTTAATGTTTGAATAAAACCATATAGTACAATTTAAACATGTTTCACATAAGCTTTTGAGGTCTCAGGTCATGTTGTATTTATATATGGCAAAAGATATTTTCCACCTTAGCACAATTCGTACTGGTATTTTATTTATAACTTGGATATATTGAAGTTTTTTTGTGTGAATAATCTATTTTGTAATTATTTTTGAATTTTACGATGAAAACCAATGGAATACTTATTTTCATGAAGATTATAGAAATGTTGGACTTTTTTAACAATTCAATAGTTGGGGTGGGGTTATTTTGAAATTTATTGACATTAAGAGTGTTTGGTTTTACATTGTAAATCTTTGATGAATTGGTATAATTTAGTGTTATACTTGATACTAATTTGGCGAAAAATTAAGTAGTTTGAAGAAGTTGAGAAAAGAGAAGAGCCTAAGAAATGGAGGAAATACATTCTTGAAAAGTATTGGATAAAGTTTGAAGATGTAAGCACAATTGTATATTTATTCTATTTACTAGTTCTTTTGTAATACTTATTAAACCAAATGTAAGAGCACATTATGATTATTGTAATTTATTACTTCATAATATTTGTATTTATCTCATTTTTAATATTGCTTCATAATATTGCATGTTTCATCTTATATTAGAGCCAATTTAGCTTTCAATAATTGAAATTTGAGAAATGTTTAAACCTGAACATGTTAACATTTGATTTAAAACAATCCTGTGCATCGCACAGGTTAGTGACTAGTTTATTTATATATATAAAACCGAAACTTTTGAAACTCTCACAATTTTCCACGTCACCGCTATTTTCTTTTTCTTTTTATTTTAGTTACAATAGTTTAGTTTAAGTAAAAATCTATTAGATATATGTTTCAAGAGCTTGAAAATTTTACTTCAACAACTAAACTGAAAAAATTTCTTTTCAATTTTTTAATATTCTATTTTTGAAGCCCCATCATTCAATTATCCCTTCAGCCCTCTGCCTATTAAGCATACTCATCCAAAACCTTCTTCTCTCTAACCATTTCACCCCTTCCTAATGCAGACCTTTGGGTTCAAACACTCCCTCTTTCAAAATCTGGGTTTAATCCTCTCTATCATTCTCTCTAAGGTATTAGCCCAAACTGCTGACTCTTCCAAAGAAGGGAACTCTTTTCTCTCTTTACAATTAAATCCGTTAGTACGAATTGCATCAGATATCTGTGAAATGTTTTAACTTTTATTTAGTTTTACTAATTCATTAATGTTTGAATTGCTTTCAGTTTGAGTATTGTTGATTTCAATTAATTTACTCCTAAGAATTTGTTAAATTAATTTTTTTAATTTGATTTCTTTCTCTAATTTTGTAGATGATAAATCACGTTATTCTTCTTCATCTTTCTCCTCCAACCCAGGTTAGTTAACTTTCCTAGAATCAAAATAGTTTCACTTTTTATAGACGCACACCATCTGTTTGATATAAAGCTTCCAAAGTAGTTTCACTTTTTTTTTCTTCTTCATGTTTGTAGTTGAACATGATTAAGGAGGGGTTACATATGATTCTTTGTACTACAAGACGAGGACAGTCAGGTATTTACCGATCTTTCCTTTATTCAGTATTGTTCCTTGCATATTTATTGGTAATATGTTTCTAAAACGAATTTGAAATTGGAATGTGATTGCATATTTAAGTTTCTTATCTCAAACTTGGGGGTATTCCTAAGTCTGTAGACTCTGTTTTGTATTTGTAGTTTTAGCTGTGTATCTTTAGGTTTTTGATATTGTTAATTGTTAGATATTTCTTTACCTCCAAAGCAGAGACCCATAGCTAAAACTACTCCCCAAACCATCGATCTCCACCTTTGAGAGAAAAAATGTTGATCCCTTCTCCTTCTTCCTAAACAATGACTCATGGCAAAACCCGCTCCCCAAACCACCATTCTCCACCTTTGTGACATGAAATCAATCTTTTTTAATGATTGGGAAGAGCACCAATTTGTTTGTATCCAAAAGAAAAGGAGAATTAAATCGTGTAGATGGGTTTTTGAGTTTATTTCTACCAAAAATCGAATTAAATGGTTTTTGATCTTTGTTTTTTCTTTATAAATAAATATTATATTTTTATAATTAAAAGTGTTGTATATGAACAGGCACAACAATTGTTTCAAAGGGATGCATAAACGATTACACCAAAAGCACCAGAGAGCGTAAAGGCTGCCTTTGCAAGCAGTGAGATTGAGCACAAAGTAGAAACCAAGAAGAAAGTAGTTCCTCGCAAAGCTGTTGGCCAAGCTTAGGAGGACCTGACACTAGCAGATTGGCCAAAAAGTATGAATTATTTCGCCCTTCTCTTATTCACTATGTGTTGGTACTTAATTTATATGATACTAAGGCCAAATTTGTTGATCTATAATGGGTGTAGGCTAATATTCATAATTTTCTAACCGAATTTTTTTCACAAAATTTTTATAAAACTCAATTCCTTCAGCATACCAGGTCTTACTCATGTTATCCTTTTATAACATTTGGTCTGATTCTCTTATGATGATACTATGATAGTAACGTGGGATTTAATATTAAATTTTTTTGTCTTGATGCTAAGCAAAAAAATGAAGTTTCTATTTCTGATTTTTATTGACAGGCCAAAAACAAATTGACCCCTTATAATTAATTAATTAATTAATTAACTAAGTATATTAATTAATCAATTTAGCATGCAAAGTGCGTGATAGCACAAACAAATCACCAATAAATTAATTATGTAGCGGAAAATAAATAACACTGTGATTTGTTTACGAATGGGGAAAACCTAACTGCAAAAACCCCATCAAGTGATTTTCAGGTCACCACTCCCGAAACTCCATTATTATCACAACAAGTAGTTACAAGTAAAGGAATTCCAAGTACCTTACCAACCTACAATTGAACCCTTACCTTAATACCCAATTGGACTTGTTCTGTAGTGACAGTTCCCCTTTCGATGCACGACTCCTAAGTACGTGACTTACCAATTGTGCGGATCCTAGTACGCGATTTCAATCACCAACTAAGAAGATTGTTGGCTGCAAAGTTCTTTAGTACATCCACACAATGAAGATCAAGAAGATGCTCGGTCACAAAACCCTACGGTACACATAAATAACAACTTCTTCAAGAGAAAGAGATGAACTAGGGCAAGAACTTCGTCTCCGGTCACAATTTGCTTGAACAGAGTTTGCTCAATGCTTGTGCAACTTGTGAACTTTTTGATGGCCCTTAAAACAATCCTTTTATATGTCTAGGATTAGGAGAAAAGAAAGCCCAAAGACACATTCACGGATTCCAAGAAAATCATATCAGAATTATGAAATTCTTAAACCTCGACAGATAGGAGGTGTCGAGCAACTGTCAAGAAGGTGTTGAGCACACGGGCTAAACAGCTTCCTTAAACCTCAACACATGCTAGCTGTCGAGCTTTAGTAATTCTACACTTTCAGCTTGTTTTCTAGGACAGACTTGAAGGCTTCAACACTTGATCTTGAAACATAGTTTCTTGAAGTATTTAAACACATCCTAAATCTACCAAAATACAAGTAAAGTGCATTTTGTCAAAGGATAAGCCAATTACATAAAATCATGACATATGTTCTTAACATGTGAAACACATATGTCCTAACATTTATTTTATATAAATTGATAGAGTTTATGTTTGATTGAACTCAGATCAGTTGAAAGTTTTTTCACTAATTCAGTTTGCTGTGTATGTGCTAGACTTAATTTTCTTTACTGAATTTAATGTGAAAAGAAAATGTTTTCTTACATGATCTTGACATTGATTTGAATTAATTTATATTCAATTTATTTTCCATTTTTAAATTATTCAATCAAGCTCACAAATTACAATTTAGACCCTGATATTAAATTCACTTACAAATGAACATGAATTTGCTATGGCTGTCAACTGTGACTTATCAAGAAAAAGAAAAAAGTTCAACTATTTAGTTAGAATTCTTTTTTATCATTGGTTGTGTAATACTCCATTTTTAGCATTACATAACTAGCATTGCATATCATGCATCACCACAGCTGTTTCTAAATATTCTGTATCAATTTCATATAAGTACCAACTTAGGGGTGTCTCAGTTACATATTTTGAATGGAAAAGTTGTTGGCGTCTCTACAACACAATTACTTCAGCTTGGAAGGATCTCTCTAATTAACTAGAAGACAAGTTTGAAAAGTAGTGGAAAGAAAGAAAAGGAGTGGCTCCACCAGTTGTTGGGAATAGGAACAAGAACAGTCCGACAAAATGAAATGAGTACATACTATAAAGTTCAACTAAATTGGCTGATGAACTTGGATATAGTGTCAAAAAAGATTACTAGATCCTTTTTTTCCCCCCCAGTGCTAGGATAGTAAGTAAGCTATTTGATAATTCAGACTTGGTAAGAAAAGTAACTTAAGATCTTAAAAAAGCTATTGAAACTTCAAATTGTCATAATATTCCAAGTTTCATTGTGTTTCTTCAATCTTTTATTAGAACACAAAAGGATATCAATCAAAAACTAGCACTGGAATGTTGTCATAGTGTCTGGGTTTTTATACACAAGTGTGTTCAAGTGTGAGGCATTGATACCAAGAAGTTGTATCTTGGTGTTTTTGAAATAGAAGTATCCATTTACCACATATTTTGTTCAACATTTAATTATTGGGCATTACCGGTGGTGAAGAGCATATACTTTTATCATGAACATAGAAATACAAGGACATAACTATGGTACAAGTGCCACACAAACAATTGGACCTTCAGATCACTAATTCACACACCTTTTTGAACACTACAACTAAAACATGCACAAAGATAAACTCATATCTCATGGCACCTTATACACAAGGCTCACTCAATTCTTCTTTTCATTCACCAATTACATATACTTGGGCGGTCTTACAGGTCATTTCACTAATGTCATATTCAATTTTGGAGGGAGAGGAATAACTGGCATTTTGAGGATTTAGAAAGATCAATTTCAGATCTCAAACTCTTCTTCCTTAAGGTTGTGTTGGGTTGGGGTGAAAACAGGAAGGATGGAAAATAGAGGGAGGAAAATAGGGTGGAAAATGTTGTTTTCCACTGTTTGGTTGGGGAAGGAAAATGGGGAAGATAGAAAACCTGGGAGAGAGTTTTCTCTCCCAAGCCCACATTTTTGATCCTCCCAAATCGGGAGGAAAATGTGGAGAGAAAAGTGCTGTGAAAGCACTTTTACACAAATACCCCATTTCTCTCTCCTCTCAAAGCTACAAACACAACAATCTTTCTCTCAAACATCTCTAAACTCAAGCATAATCAGATTATCAGAATACAAACTCAAAAACACAATTTTAAAATTAATCAAATCATAACAATAAAAGCAAAAAAAAGAAAAAAAAGAAAGACAAAAGATAGAAGACAGAAGCCATCTGGACTATGTTGGGAACGAAGATGAGCGACAACTCCAGGCTGGGCCAACTGCTTTGGGACGAAGATGACCCATCTAGACTGTGTTGGGGACGAATGTTCTGGAATCAAGTAAAAAAAAAATTAGAGAAAGCGAGCTAGAGAAAAAAAAAAAGAAAAAAAGAGAGAGAATGAGAGCTGCTAGTGCTAGAATGTTCTTGAATGAGGGAGAAAAAGAAAAGGGGGGATAGAAATAGGACAACGTGTGTGGAGGAGAAAAACAAGAAAAGAAAAGAAAAGCGTATGGATGAAATGAAATGAGAAAGGAGAAATAATATAAAGAATAAAAATTCCTAATTGAGAAATGTTACTACAATATTTTCATAATAAATTTTAAGTAACAAATTGTCATTAGTTAATATTGGTGAGTAAAAAAATAATTGCAATGGTAGATTCAAGTTAGAACTAGTAACAACTTTTCATATAAATTTTGTTGTGAAAGTATTGCGAAAAATGTTGTGAACGTAACACTTATCATTGAAAAATATAATTGTTGGTAAATTTTATATTATTTAATGAGTACAAATAAATCTATTTCTTACCTATTATGTAACAAGGGTATAATAATTAATTTATATAAAGTATACTTTCTATCCTCCCACTTTTATTTTCAACCAAACAAAAGAGTTTTTCACCTCCCACTTTTCCATCCCTCCAACCAAACACATACGAGGGAAAACTAAATATTTTCTATTCTCCCACTTTTCCACTCCTCCAACCAAACGGACCCTAAGGGACTGTTTGGATCCATTTTTTTCATCATTCAATTTTCGTCACTCAATTTCCATCACTCATCACTTATCACTTATCACTCTAAAATACCAAGGCTGTTTGGCACCATCACTGAATATTTTTCACATTGTTTGTGGCCCCATACCTATCACTCGATGCAGCTTTTTTTTTTTTTTTTCCAATACCCAGAAACCCGAACCCAGTGAAAGAAGAAAAAAAAAAAAAAAAAAAGAAACCCAGGAGAAGACTAAACCTAGTGAAAAAAAAAATCCAGGAGAAGACTGAACCCAATGAAAGAAGAAAGGAAAAAAGAAAAAGAAAAAAGAAACCTAGGAGAAGACCGAACCCAGTGAAAGAAGAAAGGAAAAAAAAGAAACACAAGAGGAGAAGATCGAACCCAGTGAAAGAAGAATGGAAAAAAAAAAGAAAAAAGAAAAAGAAAAAAGAAACCCAGGAGGAGAAGACTAAACCCAGTTAAAGATAAAAGGGGGAAAAAAAAAGTCAAAAGGTGTGGCTGAGTTATGACTAGTGGGTCCCTCATGTGTGTTTAATTACAAAAATATCATTGAGTTATGGAAACTGAAAACACCTAAAATGTGTTTTCATTTTCCATAACTCATAACTCAAAAATCAGAAAATTAAGTGATGGAAACAGAGTTATAGAAACAGAGTTATGGTGCAATCAAACAGACCTCTAGTTATGGGTTCCACCATTTTTGAGTTATAAGTTATGGAAACAGAGAATTGAGTCATGGAAACAAGCCATCCAAACAACCTCTAACACTCTTCTGGATTGGGTTACAATGTTAGACTTTCGTTCTTTTTCTTCAGTCCATGATTTCATGGACTTTTGTACTTTATGCACTTGATTTGTTTTTGTCCTTGATGTATACTTCCTGTATACTCAGGTGACACCCCTCTTCTTTTTAATATATTTTTATTACTTATAAAAATATATATATATATATATATATATATATATATTTTGAATCTTTAGGTCAGCTTTGATACCTCAAGCTGAATTAACCACATAACCAAGAGAAATAGAGAAATATATTGTTTTTTCTCTTTTATTAGCTTAAAGTTTGTTTTGCTTTTAACTGACCAAAGGTTTGTGTTGACACATTAGGTGGTTATGTTCAAACCAAGAAATTAAGACAAGATGAACAATTATATTTGAAACTGTACAACCATAGTTGAGTCTATAATTTAATTTACTTTTTTTAATGAATCTCGTGCATTGCAAAAGAGTATAACTTATCATCAACAAGTGGAACAAGAATTTATATTGATTTGGAAATTCCTGAGACTGCTAATTTCAAAGATCGGAAAAACCTGTGCAAACATCATGAACCAAGTGGCATCAAGACGAAATACTAAATAGACAAATATTAACAATTAGATATTTAACTTTTATATGTTGCAATACATTTCTCAACCTATTCTATTGCCAGACTTACATCAGTGATACTTCAAATAAATGTAGCAAACCAAGAAATTAAGACAAGATGAACAATTATATTTGAAACTGTAAAACCGTAGTTGAGTCTATAATTTAATTGTAACTTTTTTAATGAATCTCGTGCATTGCAAGAGAGTATAACTTATCATCAACAGGTGGAACAAGAATTTATATTGATTTGGAAATTCCTGAGACTGCTAATTTCAAAGATCGGAAAAAACCCATGCAAACATCCTGAACCAAGTGGCATCAAGATGAAATACTAAATAGACAAATATTAACAATTAGATATTTAACTTGTATATGTTGTAATACATTTCTCAACATGTTCTATTGCCAGGCTTACATCAGTGATACTTCAAAAAAATGTAGAAGCAACTTATCAAGTGAACAAAGTGGTGATTCTACAAAATTTCAAAAGGTTGATGTTTAAAGCAATGTGCAACTCACACCAACATCTGTGCTCAATGAAAACAAAAGGACATATTCAGTGACTATTATGAAGCTTCAAAGAAAGAAGATACAAAAAACACTCTAAAGTTGTCTTTCAATCTATTTGAAGTAATGATTAAGTAATTCTTTAAATTTGTGTTTCATACATTTTATGGCTAGATGAGGATGTTAAAGATTTAATTCTTCATTTTATTTTAAACTTTAGTTTGATTTCTATTTTTTATTATGTTATTTAATGTTTCATATCAAGATTAATATTTCATATCTAGGATAAGAAACTATAAGATTGGAATCTTAATGTACAATCAAAGAGGAAGAGAAAAAAAAAAAGTTTACATCTTTATACACAATAGCTTTCTCGTGCATCGCACGGGTTATCGACTAGTTTTTATTATTATTTAGCTTATTTTTGCTATTATTTATAGGTCTCATTGCACTTTTTTTTTTTACTATTTATGAGTTCTACTATACTATTTCAACTACCTTTTAGTTTTATTTATAGTACTTTTAGTTCAGCTAAATAAACTATTTCCAAATGGCCTTTAAGAATGGGAACCATGGCGTCACTGATGGCATGCAGGTAAAGTATAACTTTTATTTTATTTATAAGACTATTTAGTTATATTATTTAAACAAATCATGTCCACTATTTTTTTTTTTTTTTTGACATTGAGTAATTATGATCATATATTGGGTTTGGGTTTGGATGAGTTGAGCATCAATCTATACTTGACCCGTTGAGAATGGATTCTAAAATCCTTGAGAGTGATTTCGTTTCCAATTGTTGATCAAAATCAGTCAGCTCCATCAAGTGAAGAAGCAAGACGAGATTGACAACAAAGGGGAAGCACAAAAATGCACAAAATGTTGTTGACAATACATGACAAGGTTAGGGAAGAGACAATGTCAAGCGTGGAGGCATGGCATCTCTAGATTTCAAATCGATGATTACAATCTACCCTTTCACTATGGTAGTTTTGGAGAACGTAAACTAAAAATTTGGCTTACCTTCAATGAGATGGGTTTGATTGGTCAATTTTGGCAAGAAGCTAAGGTTTGTTTGGTAGCAAATTTCAAACATAGGTGTTTAGAGTGATGTGAAGACTGTGGTTTAAAAAATGTTGTGAAAACACGTGTTTATAGTGTTCATAAAGCAAAAAACATGTTTGGTACCATGTTTCAAATAACATGTTTTAGTGTTTGAAAAACATAATTATGTGTTTGGTATGCGTGTGTTTGATTTTTTAAAAAGCTAAAAGCTGGGTACAAATTTAATATTTATTATTTGAGGAGAGAAAAGAAAAGTGCCTATTTTACCATTGCCCTTATTCTTCTCCCAATGTTCCTTCTTTTTCCTTTTTCTTCCTTGAAGCTTCTCATTCCTTCGTCTTTGTCTAAAACCAAACCCACACCTTCGCATTCCTCATCTCCATCGATGAAAATGAAGATCCACAGTTGGGCTTCATTTTCCTTCGAATCTCATCTCCACTGTCAGCAGTCCAAAACCAAACAACGAAGAGGGATTTGCTTACTGCCAAAGCCAAAGGGAAGAAGGTGCCACTTCAACACCAAAAACCTATGGGCCTACTACAAATCCAGGTTTGAAGAACACTTTGACCTTGGTTGTAATGGGTTTTTGTATAAAGATTGTTGTTTTCGTTCTTTATACTTTTAGTTGAAAAACTGTGGCATTTTAGTGAGATTGTTTACACTTCTAATAAATTTTCAATCCTTTCGTGTTTCCATTTCTGCATCATCTGCACATATAACTTTACTTCACTTAGACTTCATAAATCATAAACACTAGGTTGATTCAAATAATGATCACATACTAATATGTAGACTTAACTGTTTAGTAACCCCTCAAATGTAAGACCTGAAATTTTAAATTTTATACACAGAACTCACCTCAACAAGACCTTTAGGACCAAAAACCAACAAAGCCACCACCCTAATGACTAGAGCCTCATGTGCTCCAACCCCAAACAGAGATGTGTAAACCACCTTACCCTTATATCTTCCTTTCCTATCTGCACCACCATCATTTCAATTTAAAAAAAAAAAAAAAAGCAAAGCACACATTCCAAATGGATTCAATTGACTTAAAAAAAAAAAAAAAATTAGAAACCTAGATGAGAAAAAGTACCTTACTTGAGAGGCTTTGGAGTGATTGAGAAACCTAGATGCTTTAAACCACTCCATGGGGAGAAAACACTGAGCCCCAGTGGAGGAAACCATGTGGAAAGATGAAATTTTGGGATTTTGAGATGCGAAAATAGGGAAGAAAATGAGGTGTAGATTGATGACTTTGTAGTAAAACATGAAGATGAGAAAGTGGGGGTATAGATTGCTAAGGCCATGACCATATGTGTGGCAATTTGAAAAATTATTCTTACACTAATAGTGTCTGATTTGGTGATACTTTCGAACAAGAGAAGTAACAAGATTGAAATAAAAATTTTATTCATACATGATCAATTGTAAAACCTTTTGGTGATAGTGCTCAATTCATAAATGGCCCAGACAACCATGAGATTCACACTCTTCTCTTTAATTTCAGTTAACTTTATTTCTCTTTGGGCAGGTTCCTCTTATTCCCTTATGCTCTATACCAATACATTCATCCTTAATTATCCAAAAGAAAAAAATAGAAATTTTATTTTATGCATATAATTTATAGCACAACAGGCCAATTGGGCTTAACTAACAGCTAACAGCGAACATCCTCTGCATCAGAAATGCTCACATATATCTACTTTTACCTATGAATGATACTGTCTTGACTATAACAACTCTTGAAGCCTATCCTTACCCCATATACAACATGAATCTCTCTAAAAACAACCAAGTCAATTACACTATGGAGTATCCATATTTTTGTGTTGACAAGAGTCCAATTTAGCAAACCCAATGCAATAGAGATAACAGCAGTAATCATGCTGCACTCTCTTGGAAAGGGGCCAATTCAATATACCCAATATATAGACAAGATCGTCTCATTAATAACTATGGTATGTAGACCGTTGCAAATATACTGAGTTTAAAGTCTCATCATTATCTTTTACTATCTTTATCCTTTTATATATACAAATATAAGAAAATATTGAACATGGTCCTATGACCTGTCGCAAATTGTTTGGCAGATAGGTAATATAGTGCCTTCTATATGATTGTGAACATACTTGTGTTCATTTTGAAAAAATTTGTAGGCCTGAAACATAAGAGGAAATGATATTGACAGAAGAAATAGATCGTTTGCAGTGGACATGCGTATTACATTGTTGCTTGTTTTGAACAAAAGTCTTCTATATAACATATATTATGTTCATATGAGAAATATAAACTACTGCATATTAGATTATGATGAAGTTAAACTTGATACTGAACTTGCTTCTTTGTGCAAATTACATTAAACAGTTAGTAAATTCAATGTGAAATGATACTGATGTGGGCTTAGGTTCCGAAATGCGGATTGTTAGTGGCTTGAGAGCAAGCATGAGGATTTAGAATGAGTGAAATGAGAACCGATACAAGCTTTTTTGATCAATGTGGTTTTTTTGAATGGTGTATTCCCTTGAAGACACCATTGTCATGTGCGGAAGATTTCCAGCAACTACAAATAGAATTTTGTGTATTGCGAGAGGAATTGAAGGCCGTGCATGACAAGGTCCAACCCATTGTTGAGACTAAAAGAATTATGAAGATCATGTTCATTGGATGGAGCCTGTTATGCACAATTGTTGCACTACTGCTCATTACGACAACGGTGTAAAAGAAAGTGATATGATGGCCACTTTGTTTTTGCTTTCTAAGCATATTTGTCTATTATGTATGATTCATTATCAAACTAGCATGAATACATAGGACCATTTTAATAACATGGTTGTGTAATATTTTTGGACATAGTAGCCTCTTGTATTTTGTTAGTGCTAGCTATTTGTATCTTTGAAAAGTTGTTTAAGCTCAAATGTTTTACATGTTCACTATGCACCAAGAAGCATTTTTGGGTAGAGGATTTCCTGGAAGATGACAGTAGCAAGCTAGAGAGTTACTAGAAGGAGAAGAAAAAAATCCAAACATTTCATTCACTCTAGAGTCTTGACATTCAGTATTAGTTTCATTTTATATTTGGTACTTCTATTGCATTATATCAGTCACTGATTGTGTAGTTGGTATCATTCGGTTGTTCTTAATACTGTTTTGTTTGTTGAAACCTTTGGTCAATTTTTGAACTTTTTAGATTCTATTGATGTGTTTTGTGCTTGGTGTGTTATTAATGATGTGTTTTGTTCACAAAAAAAGAAGTATTTGAAAGATAGGTAGTTTTCAATAATTGGCACTATCCTTTTCAGAATACTCTTGTTTCAATAATAACAATCTGCCAGTATCTGTACACATCTCTGGTAAGGCAGATTTTGATTTTTTGGAATGACTGACATTAAAGGTTATAAAAAAAAATTACATAGTATTTGAAAGATGGCATTGAAAGCTTTCTCATAACTGAGTAGCAAGAACAATAGTACAAAATAAAAGTACAACATTTTGCAAATTACATGGCCATATTTTCCACAAATACTTCCTCCCAAAAAAATCAACCACGGTTAGCTGTCACAATACTCAGTCATGGCTCACTGTGTCCAAAGACTAAATGCTTCTTCATTGCCTCCACTTTCGACTCATGCATCTCCTGCTATGCTTGGATCGCATCTTTCCATGTCTGATTCTTCTCACGCATGGAACATTTTGCCCGACTGGTTATAAATGCGTATGAAGTTATGCACTGCACAGCACGTGGTGACAATGAGTCGTTGTTTAGATTGTGAGAAGGAGTGCATTTTATTTAGAATCGAGAACCTTGCCTTCAACATGCCCAAGCACCGTTCAATCACCATTCGCAATGATGAATGCCTATAATTAAACAACTCTTACGGGGTTGTAGCTTGCCTGTTTGCACCTTGATGTTCCTGGGCATGGTATTATACAGATTTGTTTGGTGGGAGGAATGTAGTGTGTTAGGTTTTAAGGATTTGGGATCTAAATGTTTTAGAACTTCCATATGTAATGTTGGCAAACCATGATAAAAACTTAGATTCTAGATTTAGACTACTTAAAGTATGTTTATTATGAAGTTGGAATTGAGTAATTGCAGAAAATTACTATTCACTTTCTGTAAGGCTCAATCAATCGAAAATTAGACTCGATCGATCGAAGCTATGCAGAATGTTTTTTTGCAGAATTTTCCAATTCAGCCCAAGCCCATATGATGTGTAGGGTTTTATATTTTGCTTCAAGTATAAAAGGAAAAACCCTAGTCACGTTTTCAGGTTGTTGTTTATGTTGTGTGTGAGAATCTCTTGTAAGATCTAGAGGTGTTTGCCTTCATATATACTTAGGATTATCAAGATCAAGATTGATGTCGAGAGCTTGATGATCATTTCAGTTGCTGCATAAAGAGCTTAAAGAAAAACACAAGTGGGAGTACTTGTGGTTGTTGTGAATTCAAGAAAAAAGTAGTCTGTGGACTCAGAGTTGTCACGTGGTGGTGATAGTAAATTTTCTACTCGAGATAGCAATAGGATGTTAGTAGTCTAAGTCGCTATTGTAAAACTTCAATTCTTTCATAGGTGATTTGTTTTACCTTGAGGATAGTTAGGTTAAATTCTCCCCCGGTTTTTTACTGGTTTGGTTTTTTTAGGTTATTATATCATTGTATTCTTTATTTTCTGCATTGTTTACATGATATGATATACTTCTATAATTTACCTAAGTAATCACTTGGCTAAATATCCAGGTTAATCAACTTGTGTTTTAAGGGGTTTAAAAACGTACAAGTAGTATCAAAGTGGGTTAGCTCTAGTATTTAGATCCTTTGATCTAAGAGTTGATCTTTAACCCCTGTTGTATTGGAACACGGTCACTCTCTTGTGATCCCACTTCATTTTGATGGGAACAACTATGGCTACTGGAAAGTAAGGATGAAAGCATTCCTAAAATCTATTGATGAGAGAGTTTGGAATTTCGTTGAGTACGGATGAGAGAAGCCTACTACACTAGTTAGTGAGTGGCAAACTTCTGAGAAAGAAGCAGCCGCTTTTAATAGCAAAGTTATGAATGCTATTTATAATGTTGTTTCTATGGAGGAATTCAAGAGAATTTCTAATGTTGAGATTACTCATACTACATGGAATATTCTCCAGACTGTGCATGAAGGCACAAAGGCAGTTAAGATTAATAAACTGCAATAGTTAACTACTAGGTTTGAAAGTATTAGAATGTCTGATGATGAATGTTTTGATGAATTCTATACTAAACTGAATGATATTGTTAACTCTGCTTATAATTTGGGTGAAATATATGATTAACCTAAAATTATTAGGAAGATACTTAGATCTTTGACTGAGGACTTCAGATCCAAAGTGACTGCCATAATTGAAAGTAAGGATGTAGACTCCATTCTTGTTGATGAACTTGTAGGATCTTTCCAATCCTATGAGTTAGACCTACCCAAAACAAGTAAATCCAAATCAATGGCTCTTAAGTCAGTTGATGATATTGATGGGAATGGATTTGCTGATGAACTTTCTGTTATAGAGATTGCATATCTTGCCAAGAATTTTAGAAACTTTCTTAGGAACAGCAACATAAGGGTAAGAGGTAAAAACAATGCTGAACCTAGAAATTTTAGGAGGAATGATCCCACTAAAGTAAACAATACTGAAAAACCTAAAGAGAAAGTAGGTTAAACCTCTAATAATTCTATGGGTCAACAATGTTTTGGTTGTCAAAGGTATGGGCATGTGAAATTAGAATGTCCTACATTCATGAGATCAAAGAGTAAGGCTATAGCTGTAACCTTTAGTGATGATGAAGTTTCTGATCATGAGTCTGGTAGTGATAAGGATGGAAACTTCATTGCTTTCACAGCTTCTACTGTAGTTGATGAAAGTGTTGTTGTTGATGAGAACCCTTTTGATGGGGAGCTCTCTGAGAATGCTAATTTGCAAGAAACCTATAATAAGCTTTGCAAGGTTGTTGCAAAGGATACTATGAATGTTGATTTAGGTTTGCAGAAAATTGCTTCTCTTGAACTTGATAAGAAAAATTTGCTCTTAAAATTGTTTGAAGCTAATGAATTGCTTGATAAGGTGAAGATTGAGAACATGTTATTGCTTAATAAAATTAAAAATTTGGAACTTGAATTATCTGTTGTTAGAGAACAAACAAATAGGTTTGCTAGATCCAAACTTGAACACATGTTGAGTATTCAAAAGTCACCCCTAGACAAAACCGGTCTAAATTTTGAAGATAGCATCTCTGTGCCTAAGACTTATTCCATAAACTTTGTTTCTTCTTCTGAGCCTTCCGTGAGTGAGATTGTCAAACCAATAAAAGTTACACCTCCTAGAAAGATTAGGGTTGATCTTAAAGAGTCTACGTCTAAGAATTCCACCCTTCTTAAGGATAAGTTACATGATAGACCTGCATGAGTTTGTCATTTTTGTGGTAAGTTTGGGCACATTCGTCTAAATTGTTTCAAGTTGCAAGCTGCTAAGCGAGCAAATAAGCCAAAAGTACATGTGCCTCAAGCACAAATCGCTAGAGAACAAATAAATAGGTCTGCTAGTTCCAAACTTGAACACATGTTAAGTATTCAGAAGTCTCCCTTAGACAAAACTGGTTTCAACTCCAAGGAAGATTAGGGTTAATCTTAAAGAGTCTAAGTCTAAGAATTTCACCCTTCCTAAGGATAAGTTGCATGATAGACCTGCATGGGTTTGTCATTTTTGTGGTAAGTTTGGGCATATTCGTCTAAACTGTTTCAAGTTGCAAGCTGCTAAGTGAGCAAATAAGCTAAAAGTACATGTGCCTCAAGCACAAGATCTTATAGTACTTATTGGTGAGTTGGTAAAGGCTTTAAACATTTATTCCAATCTTGGAGTTGCTAATCATTCTAATATGAATAATAACTCCAATGAAAAAGTTGCATCTAAAAAGTTTTGGATGCAAAAGGTTCGATCTAATTGAGTCTTTCTAACATGGTCTTTGTGCTTCATCTCTCTATTCTTTGTGACCCTTCTTCTTTGTTGCCTTTGTTTTTATTTGTTTCTAGGATTTGCATTATATAACATTCATGCATTTCATGCTAGGTTGTTTTTTTTTTGTTATTTTCAAAAAAAAAAAAAAAAAAGAAGCAAGGAGGAAATGGAAAGAAAAATGTGTTTTGCATTATTTTTCTTAGATTTGAAATCAAGATTGGCCATATTATCTTTACATAACATGTTTATGTACCTTGTTTAGCTTGAATGAGCTTATTTTGTTGCACTTACTAGTTTGAGCTTTGTAGTGCATGTTGTGTGGGAGTTATTTATAGTTTTTGATCACATGATCTTGATCTTAAAGTCACATGCTTTTGATTGTAAGAACTAAAAAATCCTAAGAGAAAGGCATAAATAACCATCTTACCACTGTTTATTAGCCAATCATGAATACCTTAGTGCATATCATATGATATTGTCCTCGAGAAAGTGTAGCATATGCACAAAAAGAACAAACGGTGTAGCCTCGGCTTATAATAAAATTCAAATTGAAATAAAATTGGTGTGTACATTATCTTGGCTATCTTAATAAGTTTCAAATCAAATAAAATTGGTGTGTACATTATGAGGCAAATCAAGAAACTTCCATGATTGCAAGCTTGTTTTCTAGGAGATGTGAGAGTTATATGATGTAACTCTTTAGGTGATAGTCACTTTCAAATTTATGTGATGAATTTTGTAGAAATTGTGATTAATCATTATTTACTTATCACCTCACAGGTATCTTAAGCTATTCTAGTTGCACACAATACACAAGTTACTCTTTGCTAAACTTAGTACATTATATTGTGTGTGATCTTGTTGTGGCCATCCAAGATTAACAATTCCTTGATTTTAATGCAAAATGTGTTTGAAGATTGAGATTTGAGGACAAATTGATTGAAAATCTTGTTTTTGGAAGATCTAGGTTAAATTCAAGGGTTTTGAAAAACTTTTCATCTCATACTTATGCATTCCATTCATAAAACATTGTGCTTTGAGGAGTTTTTGCATTAAAATGCTCATTTTAAAAAAAATTGATTTTTCCAAATTTTCAATTGATCGAACCTATTGCTCGACTGATAGAAATTGCAATAAAAAACTTGATTTGAATCTGCCTGGCTTGATCGTTGCTTGATTGATGCTGGATCGATCGAATGTGATTTTTGATCAATCGAATCTATTTTTTGACCAATCGAAAATCGGTCAGTGAGTTTTTAAAAAGGTTTTTCTCTCATGTGTTCATCACACTGTTCATAACTTTTTCAAAAGTTCTTTGACTTCTCTTGCTTGACCGATCCAATCTCAGCATTTTTTTTGTCATTTTCTTCCTAAATTCTCTCAAGGTTTTTGTCTTCTTGTGCCGGTAAGACATTTCTACCCCTTCTTTTTTCATTTTATTCACATATTTCATGCATTTTAGGTGTAATTTTCGACCTTAATGATTTTTGGGGTTTTTGATTTTTGAGTGGGTGTCTATCCAAATTGATTTATGGGTTTTTTGTCTTTAGATGCTATTAACTTGATTCTTATGCTTTAATTTGAAATTCTAGGGCTTGAAACTACATGAATTTGGGGATTTTGTCAAATTGGACTTAATTTGGTAAAATGGACTTGTGAAATTGATTGATTATATCATTATATGATGATTTCTATCTATTGTAATGATTAATACTCAATTTGGTTAAATTTTTGAAAGTGAGTTTTCAAAATTTGGGGTTTTTGTTATAAACTCTATGTTCAAGTCAATTCTTGGTTTTTAAAGTATAATTCGACTGTTCTCAATGCATTAGAGCATGCATCATTTGTTTACTCTGTTCATGCATCATATAGAGTGATATTTTCAATTGTATTTTTCTCTTTAACCTTCTCTGATGCAGTCTGCCCTTGATTTTCTTTGTTTTCTTTCTTTGGTTTCTTTTCTGTCTATTCTTTCCAACCCTTAGCATCATGGTTAGGAAGACTAGAGCCCATAGGACATCCTCCTCCTCTCTACTCCAACCTTTGACCGTGATAGGTTTCAAACTGAGAAAAACCAAGAAACCTATAAGAAGTTGAACATCTTCAGATTAGTTTGGGCTGAGAGGAAGGTTGTGTTAGATGAGCTAGATCCAGAAATTAGGAGGAACTTTGAGCGTAGGGCCTGGTTACCTTTGTTAGATATAGATGATCCTCCTCTGGCTACCTTGATTAGAGAGTTCTACTCGAACCTCTCTGTCCACTCCAATGATTCTAACACTCAGTTTGTGAAGAGTTGGATACGGGGTGAAGAGTATGTCATTACTCCTTCGGTAGTGGCCTCTGCTCTTGGGGTGCCTAAGGTACAGCAACTTGTGTACCCTTATGATGATCCCCTCCTCTTGATGACATTGTGTTATATCTCACGGGTACTTCCATTTAGTGGGGTACTGATCCTTGGATTATCTCTCATGAGTTGATCGAGATTCATTACTTGTTTTTCCGGATTTCTTGTCATTCCATTTGGCCCATCCCTCACTTGCACACCATTCCTATTGAGAGATGTGCATTTTTGTATGCCCTTGTGACATATGCTCTTATGAGTTTTCCTACTCTTTTCATTCGTTCTTTGGTTGAGGTTCATAGGAGTAGTTCTACTACACATGGTCTTTTCTTCTCTGTTTTTATTCATCGAATTTTGTTACATCTAGGATTAGATGAGTTTCCTACATCTGAGCCTATACATATTATAGCTCCCATAGGTGCCACATTCCTTAGGCAGAGAACTGCTCAGATGAGAGCTAGCTCTAAATGCCTTCGTGTCGAGTCTTCTTCGGGTGTTGCACCTCCTCCTCCTCCTTTTGGTGATCCTATAACTGAGGAGTATGTTGATTTGACGGTTGCTGTTGATCCTCCACCTTTTACTTCAGGTGATTCTAGCATTCAGAGTTTGTTAGACATTGTCATGACTGTTCAAGCAGCTTATGGTCAACTTTTGGTGGATGTGCTCACGGAGCTTTAGGCCCTGTGTGCGAATTTGGCGAGTATTAAGCAAACACCTCCACCACCTCCTTTTGATGATGAGTCTTGATTGCCCTTTGGCAATTCGTCACAAGAAAGAGGAGTACATATGGATGGAGATAGGGGGAGATTTTGAGTTTTTAGAGCTTTAGATTGTATCTAGGTGCTTCATCTTGTTTTTTTTTTTTTTTTGTGTGGCTCATGATGTATTTATCTTGATGTATTTGTTTTTATGTGTTGTATATGTTAGGAGGAGACATTATGTTTTTTTTGTTTTTGTTTCTTGTTTCACATTGTGCTACATTGGCTATTGATTTATATTATGAGGTTATTCATGATATATGTCTTTTATTTTATGTTTTGTGAAACCAAAAATTTATTTTGTTTTACTTGTATTTTCCACACATGTGTTTATGTGTTTGTTGAGTGTTTCAGGAATATACAGATTGATTTAGTCGTGCTGTTGTCTACACTTGTAACTGATAAATAGTAGTTAGATTGAATTGTTTTGGTTGGGCAATTTTATTGTAATGGATTGTTTTTGTAACTTTGAGCATTTTGTTTCATTATGTGTTTTGTCATGGATTGTCAAAGGAAGAGTTTGTTAGGTTCTAAGAACTAAATGTTTTAGAACTTCAATATGTAATGTTGGCAAACCATGATAAAACTTAGAGTCTAGATTTAGACTGCTCAAAGTATGTTTATTGTGAAGTTGGAATCGAGTAATTGTAGAAAATTACTATTCACTTTCTGCAAGGCTCAATCGATTGAAAATTAGACTCGATTAATCAAAGCTTGTGCAGAATGTTTTTCTATAGAATTTTTCAACTTAGCCCAAGCTTATATGACATGTAGGGTTTTATGTTTTGCTTTAAGTATAAAAGGAAAAACCCTAATCACATTTTCAGGTTGTTGTTTATGCTCTCTGTGTGAATCTCTTGTGAGATCAAAAGATGTTTGCCTTCATACATACTTAGGGTTATCAAGATCAAGATTGATGTCGAGAGCTTGATGATTGTTTCAGTTGTTGCATAAAGAGCTTAAAGAAAGACACATGTGGGAGTACTTGTGGTTGCTGTGAATCCAGGAAAGAAATAGTCCATGAATTCGGAGCTATCACATGGGCATGATAGTAAGTTTTCTACTCGAGGTAGCAATACGATGTTAGTAGTCTAAGTCGCTATTGTAAAACTTCAATTCTTTCATAGTGGATTTGTTTTACCTTGAGGATAGATAGGTTAAATCCTCCCTAGGTTTTTTACTGGTTTAGTTTTCCCAAGTTATCATATTGTTGTGTTCTTTATTTTCTGCATTGTTTACATGATATGATATACTTGTGTTAACCTAGTTTTGAATAATTTACCTAAATAATCACTTGGCTGAATATCTAGGTTAATCAACTTGTGTTTTAAGGGGTCTAAAAACGTACAATCCTGTAATGAATTGGTATAACCATTGGCATTTAATGATACAGAGACACGAGTAACAACATTAATAACAATAACAATTTTCTTACGTAAATTAGCTTAAATTACCTCTATGCAGCCAAGAGAACTAGAACTTGGCATGTCCAAGTGCCTCTTGCATCACTCTTGAATCGTTCGCACTTCCCCCCATCCAGCATGCACATACGTAAACTGCATATTAAAGTTGCACGCACACATCACGTTTTGAGATATCTCACTCCTTCTATCTCTGAAGGCGGTGCTCCTATTGGTCGGCACAAAAGCAATGATATGCGTCCCATTACTGGCCCTCACACATCTCTGTTAACAAAATAGTAATGTTTATTGTGTATAGTTAACAAAACAATAATTGATATAATAACAATATACTACTATAAATTGACTAATTTAAAAAAATAATTGAATTAATAACAAGACACCACTATAGTATCATACCTTAAACCATAGATAATATTTTTTATTTCTGCGAAGATGATGAGGAAGCTTAGTTGCATTATCATTAGGCCGAATTATGAGGCATCCTAATGAATGACTAGCCCGCAATGCACGATGGAACTACCTTTGAATGGTTTCAAGAGAATCGCAATTAGCCTAAAGTTAGTATTATGTCCAACAACGTATTAGAACGTCCCAACCAACTCCTCCATTAACACAATGCCAGTATCCTCCTCTAATAGGTGTAACCTCTTCAACTTATAACAGAAATGCTTAAAAATGTGAACATCCATGTGAAATATGTCATAACAGACCTGGGGATTTCCTTCTAGTACTTCATCTACGTAGGACTTACCACTCAAAATACTAGTGCACCTATGACTTTTGATGTAGTATTTTTTGACATAGTCAATACACTACATCATGTAGGTTGTGGCAATCTCAAATTCTACATCACTTTCATTATGATCTGAATTAGAGTTGGCCATGATTGAATCACACCTATGGGGCAACCAATGAGTTCACATAAGCTACTATACTGAGTTAAGTAATATTTTGCTACAGGCCATGATATATATCCAATATAAATAGTATTGGATAAGTGAATATATTAATATCTCATCCACAAAAGATGCCATTATGTGTGCTACACACATAACCAAACAAGCCTTGATTGAAAATTAAATTTTAGTAATATATATGTGTGTGTGTACCAAGCAAGGAGTAAAAGTGTTAGACATTAAAAAAGACAACACTTAAACATTAGTCTGAAGCATAATTGTATTTTTAAACATGGAAATGGAATAAAATTAAAGATGATGTTCAGCCACAACTATCTTGCCGCAACTATCAAAACAGACGACATTGTCAACCACCCCCTTTCTAAGTTGACTACAATCCACTACCAACGAAATCCATCTAAGCCCTTCTCCTGTCTGCCATCATGGCAAAGAAAATGGCTCTAGTTTCGGGATTATTAAACTCCTTTAAAACCTTGCAGTAGGTGAAATGATCCACATTTGTGTAAGAGTTGAACACGACAATTGCTTTGTCAATTAAGAACCTATCACCTCCCATGAAAGACTCCTGATTGGGGCATACTGTCAGTGGATCTATTAAGCCTTGCCTTTGACACCTTAATGAAGCCCTTTATAGCCTCAGTCATCTCACTAAGGGAGCCTCCTTTCTTCTTCTTTTTCGCTTGAATAAACCGGTTCGATTGGCCACTTTTTATCACACCTGTTGCTTTGCCCTTCAACTGATGTGGGAAGCTCCTCTAAGTCGTCTCCATTATCGACTTCAACATTCACATGTACCCAATCAATAGGAATGCCACATCGAGCTCTCGCTCTTCGCCACTATTTGGAGCTGGTTGGGCAGGAGAAATTTGTAAGAAGCCCGAGATAGTGGTGACATTGAAAAGCTGTGCCAACAGCTCGTAGTGTTCAAGCCCATTTTTTTGGAACTCCTTGCATCTATGGCTGGCTTATTAACAATCATATATATCAGGTTAAACGCATGTGATATAGATTTATATAAAACCTACCATGAATTACTTGGTAATTATTATGTATAACTGTAACACTTACTACAATTGCATGTGCCCATGCCTTATCACTTCCTACAACCGTCTTTACAACGAGTTCCCATCCCATCCCTGAACGTCCAATGTGCTTAGAGAAGACCTGGTGTCTAACCTTCAACCTTTGATATTTCTGCCTTTGTTGGTATTTTTAGTAATTTTTATTTATGTGTACGTTAAACTCGCGTTGAATGGATCCCCAAAATCCTTCCTTAAATTGTCCTTGGGGCATATTCCCACTAACCTCCTCTTCCACTAACACATCTATGAAATGCTTCTCTACCGGGAGAGGCCACAATTTTCCATCCTCAGTGTCACTTGCGGCATTTGCCATTTAAATAAAGTTTGACATACATAACCAATACACATATATCCAGAACCAATACACAAATAAACATATTCGCAATTTATTGAAATCACTTAACAGAAAAGAATAACTACATTAATAATCAAACATGAACTTACTGGTTAGTAAACTACCAAGCAGTAGAAGTGAGGCTTTTCTCTCTTCTCTATGGCAGTAGAAGTGTTTTGGTCCCTTCATTGGAAGGAGAGTTTGTCCTCAGGAGGTAACAAGTGTAGCTTCTGAGCTAGTGGTGTTTTGTTTTTTTGGGGTTTGTGGGGAAACACTTTTCTTTTCTTTTTTCTCTTCCAATTTTCATTCCCATAGAGGAGTTAGCAAATCAATGGACCAACTTTTCCCTTTTAGAAAAGGAAACCTTTGGATTCACCCTGTCCAAGGAACAAAGATCTAGTGAATACTTGCTAGCTACTCATTTCCTTACTCCACGTTTTCTAAATATGGAGGCCATGGCGCGAACTTTCAAACAGTTGTGGAGATCTACAAACAGGTTCACAATTTGAAACCAAAATGAACACCGAGTGTTATTTGTTTTTGATAATCCCAATGATATTGAAAGAATTCTTAAAAACCAACCTTGGAGTTTTGATAAACATCTAGTGACGCTGCAAAGGTACAGTACAGATTGTCCGGTTTGCGATCTGGTTTTTTCAAAAACGTTATCCTGGGTTCAGGTCCATGATATCCCAATTCAGTATATGACGAAGGAAGTGGCAGAAAACATCTACGACATTGTTGGGGAAGTTCAAAAATCAGTAGGGGTAGTAACTAATGAAGGTGGACATTTCATTCGGGTTCGAGTAATGATTGATATTACATGGCCCTTATGCCGAGGTAGGGTTATTACACTAGATTGGGTCCAATTCAGATACGAGCACTTACCAAACCTCTGTTTCTGGTGTGGGCGCTTGAATCATGCTGATAAAAACTGTGAGCTGTGGTTGCAGAGCAAAGGCACGCTAAAAGTGGACCAACAATAGTACAATTCCATTTTGAAGGCTGCCCCATACACGTCTAGTGGAAGAGATGTCATAGTGGTACCTGGTTTCTATGACAACAGACATCCATTCACAAGAAAAGAATTCCAAGCGGCAAGGGAGAAGGCGGAGACAAGGGTGAACAATTCAACGGAGAACCAACTGGAGATGGTTCATGCAAACATGGAAATCAATGAAGGAGTTATTTCAGATATCAATGCCAATGATTTACCCGTTACAAAGGAGGTTTCCATTAATGCCACGTTATCCCCTGATGATGATTTTGACTTAAATTCGCCAATAGTTGTCAAGGTGTCATCGAATACAAGTAATAAGGGGGAGGGGAAAACTAAGGAAACGAAATTAACTTTGGACTCAATTACTCCCGAGAATTTATTTGATATTCAAATCAAAGAGATTGATGCGAATTTGGCTCGATATGATGAGGATCTGATTATTAAGGGCAATTTGGTAAGGGTCATTAATGGCATGAGTAATCTTGAAGATCCTAATTTGATTCTACCAATTAAAAGCAAGGGCACACATAAGTCAGCAGGTAACCAAGGAAAAAAAATTTTAGACGTGGCAGCAGCTTCTATTCACACTTAAAGCTCAACAAACCCTAATCCAAAGTGTTCTAAAAAATCAAGAATGTGGACTAAGCAAGTTCGCAAACCTACACAGGGCAAATGGTCTCGACTTCTACAAGCCCATGATTCACCTCCTTCTCAACAGGGGGGAAAAGAAGATAATGGTCTAGGCAAAAGAGCAATGAATGACAACAGAATTCTTCCCGAGTTACCAAAAAAGAGGTGGCAAGTTTCTAAGGAAGATGTCACTCAATCACAGATATTGGCAAAGGCTGTTCCACAGCCCTGCCAAAAGCAATGAATCTCTTAGCATTGAACTGTCATGGGCTTGGGAACCCATGTACAGAGAGAGAGCTTGGTGAAATAATATGGACAAAAGATCCTTCTATCATGTTCATAGCCGAAACATAGGCAGACGAAGTAAGGCTAGATCGAACTCTTAGCATTATTAAGTCTTTGAATAACATTGATTCTCTCTTTTTTAAAGTCTTTAAAGCAATTTTTTTTCCTCACTGCTCTATTTTGGAAGCAAAAGATTCAGTTTCAGGTTTATATGCATGGAAGAGTATATTGAGAAGGCGTGATGTTATTCTTGATGGTGCATGTTGGTGAGTTGGAGATGGTAGAGACATCAAGATTTGGTAGCACCATTGGTTGCCCATAAAACACCCTCCCAAAATTACCTCACAAGTGTGGTAGCCACCCCAATCGGAGGTCTTCACGGTTAACTGTGATGGTGTTGTATTCTTGGAATCAAACAAGTTGGGTCTTGGCATCGTTGTTTGGAACAGCAATGGGCAAGTCATCGCTTTGCTATCACAACAACTGAATCAAGCGTATAAGCCCATTGAAGTGGAGGTCATGGCAACCATCAGAGGTTTGGAATTCACAGCAGAGCTGGGTTGGGATAGAGTGGTAATTGAGGGTGACTCAAGCATCATGATAAATGGTTTGAAGACGAAGGAACCAGACTTGTCCTCCTATGGTTGGCTTATTTCGTATGCGTGTGTTTCTGAAAACCTTTTTTTTTTTTTTTGAATTATCCTACTCTCATGTTAAGAGAGAGGGTAACAAAGTTGCACATTATTTGGTTAAACTGGTAGTGAATTACCCATATAATGTAATATGGATGAAGGATATTTCATCATCAGTTTTCCCTTTTGTTTAGGTTGATTTAGCCACTGTTTTGGAATAAAATAACTCATTGTTTTCCTTCTCCAAAAAAAAAAAACTACCAAGCAGTAGGCATATACTAGAAATTTCAGGCTAAATTATAGTATGTGACAGTTTAGAAATTCGGGTTTACTATGAAGATATACCTAGATAAGTTAATCAGAAAGAGATATACTAGAATATATAATAAGAGTATAAAACAAACATAATGTAAGAGTTATATAATTATCCACTATCCACCATCAAAATACACATCATAGACTTTATAGTCAATCCAACTTTAGGAAAATAACATGTGCTTCAGAAAAATTAGAAGGACAAAAAAAATGAAAATTCCATAACAAACTTAAAGGTAGAGGTTGACCTTAAAGACTTAAAGGCAACAACAACAGTCCAAAAAAATAAAATAGAAGTATACTCCTCACTCAAAATTTTATGACACAAATTGATTTCGTATCATAACCATAGATTGATTTGTTATAATAGTTGTAAAGCAAACAAACTAATCATAATCTTATTTGTAGTGCAAGTATTACAACATTAATATTAGTCACAGGCTAGCATAAGGTTAATTAATATATAGACCCTACAAGATAAAAAGGAATCAAGAGGCACAAAATATTTTAGAAAGGATTATCATATAAAATGTGTTTCTAATCAAAATGCAATATTAGAAATTCATTGCAGTGAGATCAAATGCCTGTGATCAAATTCATTCATTTCTTGTGTTACAAAAAGGTTTTAAGGTATTTTTCTAATTTTAATGTCCACTGCCAAAAAGTATTTAAAGTCCCTTTGTTTGTACATATATAATAAAAGTCATGGTAAAACATCACAGATAGGAATAGAAAACTTGATCAAATGAAGGTGCTTGTTTACTCTCATACAAATCTAGTCTACTTCTCACAATACACTGAACAAATTAAAATGGACATCATACACCAACAATAGCTTCATGAAAAAATATCCAAAGCATAATTACTTAACTATTTACACTTACACATACAGAGCAAAAGTATTTTTTTTATACAATTTTTGCATCACAGGGAATGACACAACAACCCAGAGGCCACAAAATGAAGACAAATTATAAACAGAACTAGCTACAAAATGATAACAGACAAATTATACCTAGCTATGAAATTATAACAGAACAAACACAAAAATGATGAAATTAAAATCACATAAGGAATGGGTATAGATGTAGACCACTTACTAGTAAGGGAACACAATCAAGGAGGAACAACTCAAGGGAACTGATGAATAGTAGGGCACTAGTGAGGTGGAGGAGGATGTAGTGTCTGATTCCATCTATGTGAAGGACTGAGAGTAAAAATACGTGGTAATGTGGGTTAATGTGATTTGAGGTGAGGTAGGTTAGATGTGAAAGAAAGTTGTGAAAAAATTTTGAAAAAATAAATCGTTACCTGACTAAGCCCTAGATGAGTGTGTGGAAGGATCTCAAAGTGGAGTTTATGTGGGTGGAGTCAAAATCGTACAAGAAGAGGGGAAGATTATGGGTTGGTGAGTGTGGTGAGGGAGAGAGGACTAAGCTGATAGATTAGGGGTGGTAGGGTTTCCCTTGGAGTTATTGGTCTATCGCTGCTGGTTACGGCGTGTTGAAGAAGAGGGGTGAGGCAGGTCTAATGAGAAAAAGAGAAGAGAGAGAAACGGTTTTGTCACATCAACGTGGGTCCCACAGGTTTAGAAATATTTACAGTAGTGTCATTACAAGCATTGTTTGAAACACAAAAATAGGTCTCAGGTGATTTCCCAAATCAGTGTTTAAAAACCATTTTTTGAACAATATAACTCAAACAACACTTAAGAAAAAAACCCTACCAAATAGGTTATTTTATTTTTTTTTTTTTTAGTTTTCGGTGTTTAAACACTGAAAACAGTGGTTTAAAAGTATGTACCAAATGGGCCCTGAGAATGGGAACATTGGCGACACTGATGGCATGTAGGTAAAGTATAACTTTTATTTTATTTTATTTTATTTATAAGATTATTTAGTTGTATTATTTAAACAAATCGCGTCCACTATTTTTTTTTTTTCACTCTTTGAGTAATTATGATCACATATCGGGTTTGGGTTTAGATGAGTTGAGCATCAATCTATACTTGACCCATTGAGAATGGATTCTAAAATCCTTGAGAGTGATTTTGTTTCCAATTGTTGATCAACGTTGGTCAGCTCCATCAAGTGAAGAAGTAAGACGAGATTGACAACAAAGGGGAAGTATGAAAATGCACAAAATGTTGTCGATAATACATGACAAGGTTACGAAAGGGACAATGTCAACTGTGGAGGCATGGCAACTCTAGATTTTACACCAATGTTACAATCTCCCCTCCTACAATGGTAGTTTTGGAGAACGTAAACTAAAAATTTGGCTTACCTTCAATGAAATGGCTTTAATTAGTTAATTTTGGCAAGAAGCTAAGGCCCTATTTGGTTTCAAATAGTGGTGTATTCACTTTTCATTTTCTCTTTTTAGTATTTAAATCCTAAAATTGAACATTAAAAAATGACTCATTTTAACATTTGAGGGTGTTTGGTAAGAAACAAGATTGGTAGGGTCATGTGTTTTGGTATTGTTAAACAATGGCAAATTACGTGTCTTTTATTGAGTTTTGATGTGTCTTAAAGTTGTAATTGAAGACCAAGTTAAAGACACAAAATTTGCTGAAGAAAAGCTCAAGAAAAACACATTTTCAGCACTTTTTCAGCATGTACCTTGATAGCAGTCTCGATACTACCTTGATACCTCTTGATAGAAGCTCGAAACCTACTCCCTCCTCAACACAAGTTTGACATCTCCTTGATACATTTAGCTTTGCAGATCAGCAAAAATCAACAACTCAAAAATACCCACAACTTATTCATTTGAAGTCCAAATTGAGATTTGTTTGAACCAGTATTTAAAGAACATCATAAACCATCTATTAGAGGGCTTTTTAGAGAGAGAAACACTCTGTTTATGCGGCTCGGGTTTTGTAACCAAGTTTTCTTATTTTCACCATACCAAAGAGTTTCAAAGTAGCCAAAGGCCTTGTAACTGAATTGACACCTCCCGATGTACAAAGTATTTGGGGGTTTAGGGGAGAAAGGGTTTAAACTGCAGGGTTAGCAGCATGTTGTAATTATCTCTCTCTTAACAAAAAAAAAAAAAGTTTCAAAGTAAATCTGAAGATTTCATTGGTGAAAAAACTGAAGTCATAGCAACCAACACAGACTTGCTACTGTGAAGAAAACCATCAAGAGGTTCTTGAAGTCAATTGGAGGTTCCAATTGTGATTGTGGGTGGAGCGTTCATATATTGGAGAGTTTAGAGGTTCTGAAGCGGTAGAAAGTTTATGGTGTAAGTTCATTTACTGGGTTTGTAGAGTTTAGGGACAAAAATTTTGTACAAAATTTGAAACTTTTCTTTATTATAGTGGATTGCTTTTTGGGAAAGTTTCCTCCCAGGTGTTTGGTTTTCCTAGGTCATCATGTCTTGTCTTATTTACTATTCCGTTGTACATGATATTGATATATGTTTGTTTGAATAATGATTATTCATAATAGATCTAATTAACAACTTGGTTTTATAATTTGTTAATTCTATCAACCAAGGTCTAAATTTCCTAACAAAAATATTGGGAACCTTCTTCTACATTTATGAAAGGAGGTCTCTAATTGTCCAAGGGTTCCCAAGCCCTCGAACATTCCAAAAAATAATGCTCATTACAAAAGACCAAAGATGACGCAAAAGGGTGAAGGGGGTAGACATGGTTTTTGACATTTAGTATTAGGGTTTTTTTTTTTTAATTTTTTTTTTTTATATTTTAGAATACTAAGTATTTTAATACATACACACAAGGGGAGAGGGGAGAAGGTTTTAAAGAAACTAACAGTGGTATATATTCAAAAGGGCTTAACTCTTGGATACACAACACAAGCTTTAAATCTCTATAACTCACACTCGTTTTCCAATGTGGGATTAACCCACTGTTTTTTTTTTTTTTTTGAAAATACTAAGTATTTTAATTTTTAACACACACACAAGGGGTGAGGGGAGAAGATTTTAAAGAAACTAATAGTGAAGTATTAGGGCCTTTGGTAAGTCTATATGATCAAGTTTTACATTTAGGTGATGGAATTAGTTTAGTGGGATGAGGATTGTAGTGTCTTGGATAACAACAACTAGTGGTGGATTTTTAGAAAAATATCATTAGGATAGAGCATTATCTGATGGTGACACGTGGTCAGTGGCAACAAGAAGTTGGACTTGATAATCATAAACCACCTCCATATTAACCACCAAAGACAATTAATCATGAGAATTCTCCGTGTGAAAAAGTTGCTCACATATAGATGGCACTAAATACTAAGGAATATCATCATCCACCCTTGCAACCACTAGATTAACTACGATTCCTTCATAATCATTGTAAGAAACAAATCAAACCTCTACCGCCGTCGGATTGGAACACACAGAGAAACCCTTAGCGGTAGTCAAGTACCAAGACGCATTTAGCACAACTCATTCCTCAAATTGTGAGCCTAAACGCCCTAACAAGAAGGAAGTGGATAGTAGGGAATGATAATTGCTTATCAAGACTGGCAACCATTGGAACAGAAAGTCTAAAAGAATTGGATATGCCTTTGAAGCCATAAATAAAGAGGGCATCAAGATTTTCATGGGATGCAATAGTAATGGAATTGGTTCTCCAGTCATAGCAATTTGGGAAGCACTGGTAAAGAGTTGAGTTTCCTACACATCATTGTGCTCTGTGAAACAAGTCTGCAATAATGGGAGAAGACCACACTGGCAAAAACAATCAAAACAAGCTATGCTTACTAACCTGCAACAGCATGAAGGTTGTTCCTGGAGTGGTCTTGTCTGATGTAGTTGTTATGGTCTCTTTAGCCACAAAAAAATGTATATTCATCACAACTGGGCACACTTAGAATTTTGTAATGGTTAACTTGATGTACTATGCTCTAGTTATATTAATGACATTATCGAAAAAAAATGGAGAACATTTTGATGTAGACGGAGAATATATATATATATATGTGTGTGTGTGTGTGTGTTATAGTCATAGATGGAGAATATTAATGATATATGAGAGTGAGCGAATGATGATAATGGCTGGCAAAGTTAGAGAAACTCAGAGAAATCAACTAAGAACATATTTCATAAACAATCATGTAAAAACACCGAAAACAAAGTAATGCTTAATTAACAATCAAAAGGAAAAAAGTAAAAAAGACAAACTGACAAGATAGTATGTTTGGTAAATGTTTTTTAATTTTATTTTTGTTTTCAAAAATTTGTTTGTAAGAATAAGAATTAAAAAAAAAAAAAAACAATTTTCTTGTGTTTTCAAAATAAAAAACACATTTGGTTAATTAAATAGTTTTCCAACAATAAAAAAAAATTGTTCGGTAAATATGGTTGTATATTTTCATTAACTATGACTTATTTGGTAGGATTATAATTGCCACTTGCCAGCAATTAGAAAATGTCCTATGATGCTCAATGGCTTAGTCAATTTGGCTAGGTACATTTTAGTATATGGTGCCAACTTAACACATTACATTTGTAAACTCACATGTTAAGCAAAATGGGCGTCCACTTTACCATCTGATAAACCATAAGCCTCTGTTAATCAAAAAAAAGAAAGATAAACCATAAGCCTCTAGCTTCATATCAACTAAATTATAGCCATAGGTCAGATAGAGTGATAAACCATAAGCCGCAATTCATCTTTTCAACGCTAAGGGAAATGGGTCTACTATTTGCAAACCCAATTCACGGCCTTGTCTAACTCACAGCTTCGTCGCCATTAGGCATCAACGCAAATACTGGCAAGGCAAACATATCAGTAGCAATCGTTTTGGAGCAAGAAAGCAAACAAGTATACAATTTGATGCCACCAACAATAAATTGAAGCCCCTTGAAACTTATTACTACCACCAGGAACAAAGGTGATATTTTCTCTGAGATCGTCAAAGTTCCACGATGTGGAGTGCAGAGAAACAACAAAATAAGGAAACATACTACAAGAACAAAAAATGTATTGGCAACATAAACAAAATGAGAATGAATTCAGAGCACAAATGATAAATAAGGAAATGCACCACAATAGAAAGGGCAGGGAAAACACAAACAATCAGAAAAAAAAAGGAGGCAAAACGATTGCAAAACGAAACAAGAGAGCAATGAAAACTAGAGAAATGAGAAAAATGAACATGAAATCCTTACGGGCATTGTTGCATAGAATGGATGATGACCCAGAAGGAAAAGACGAGAAGCCAAAGTAAAAGGACTAATTGAGATATATATATATATATTCAGGAATGGGAAATATGAATTTTGGGAGTACTTCTATACGTTTACTATATAATCTTTACAAACTGGCTACATCACCTTCTTCTTCTTTTTTTTTTTTTTTTTTTTTTTAATAGAGACTATAGTTTTTCAAATTTATGATATCTGTGTGACGATGATTATTCTTTATCGTCAGATTAAAACACTTACTAGTTTTTAGAGTAGATAGGAAATTGAAGCCAAAAGTTGAAAACTAACATGGTAACAAATAATTGCTTAGCAGTATAATTTTTTTTAACACCCATGAAAAAAAATTCTCTTTTTTTTTTTTTTAACAGAAAAGATAGAAGAAAAAAAAAAATCTCAATCATATGACATATGTGTGTCAAATTTAGTTGTAAAGACTAACGTGGATACTATTAATATTCTAGGAACCAAATTGAAAAATGGAGCAAAATATAAGGAGAAAAAAATGGTGTTTGCCATCTGGACAAGCCCCCTAAATATAGATTTTCTTTGCTAATACGCCGACACGGCTACACCTTCTTCTTAAATATATATATATATAAAAAAAAAAAAAAAAGGTTATATTATGATATTATCCATTTTTTCTTTCCAAATATCTATTTTTATTACTAGTATTTCACTTCATAAAAAAATTACTTTATCGAATCTCACACACGTTGACACTTGAGACAGATACCACACACTCAGATTTAGAGGGAAAAAAAAAAAAAAAAAATTCGTCTCAAAACATTTTCCCAGTAAAATTAGTTAACATACAAAACTCATGAACGCAGCCAGCCAATTTTCCTGTTTTACATTTACTTTCTTAAATCGCGTGATCTCCAAGCTCAAAACGGTACAGTACATAAAGAGAGAGCCGCACTGGGAAACTGTTTCCTGAGAGAAAGAAAAGCCAAATCCAAATCCAATTCCAAACCCGAAATTTTCCATGCCAAACCCTAAAAACATTTTCCCTCATTTTCCTGCCACCCAAACACCTCGCTCGTGAGAAAAGCCTCCACGACTACGCGCATTTCTTGAACTCAAAACCGGTAGTGGGCGGTGATGGCGGAGGAGGAGGAGGATGAGATCGGAGGACTGGCCTCGATGGACTCCACGGAGTCACGTTGGGTGTTCCAGGACGAAGACGATTCCGAGATCGAGGACGATTATGACGAAGACGATGACGCTTCGCAGCGGACTGCGAACACGGCTGACGCGTTGGATTCAGAGGATGAAGATGACAATGCCGAGCAGAGACTGATTCGCACTGGTCCACGCATCGACTCCTTCGATGTCGAGGCCCTCGAGGTCCCTGGCGCTGCCAGAAATGAATATGAGGTACTGAATTCTTATTCCTTTTTGGAACTATTGTGAATCGCTCTGTGTGTGTGTTTGATTTTAAGTGTTTTTGTTATAGTTACTGTTTGGTTCATGAGAAATGTCTGATGAGATAAGTAAAGTTTGATTTTACTTTACTAGAACTTAGTGTGTTGAACTCAACTTAAATGGAGTTTGGTATGTCTTAGCGATTTGCAAACGTGATTCTGTGATTTGTATGAATCTTTCTTAGCGTTATATGCACTTTGAGGTGGGACTGATATTTGGGATTTTAAGATTTGTCTAAATTATTACTCTATGGAAGAATAATGAGAAATAGCTAAGGAATTGGTACCACCTTATTTTCAATTCTTCATTTTTTTTTGAAGATCATTATATGGGACTTTGATCGGGGCTTTTTGGTAACAGTTCAGAGGAATAAAATAATTCCATTATCATTGTGTTATTAGAATCCTGAGCAATGAGTGGGGGTTAGTCTGTTCTGGGACTTAGTCCAAAAAAAAAAAACCTCTAGAGTGAATAGTGAGTGACTCGGCTTTCATGTACTGAGTTGACCACTCTGTCTCATTTTATCTCATTCACCAATGGGGTGAGACCAAGTGGCAATTGCCGCTGAAGGGCTTGAATCAGGTTAGTGCCTCCACGGAACCATGACTTGCACAGACCAATGAGGCTGCATTGCAATCTCGCTAGGAACTCTGGAACTAGAGTTCACATTCCAGGACATTCTTAGAATATGTCTAAGTATGGGGCTTGGAACTCCAAGGAGCTCAGCTAGGGACCTGACCTCGATTTGGCTATTCTAGTGTAGCACTGACTGCTGAGCTTGTTGAAGGACTCGGTGATGTCTGCATTGCAAAGATTCAATGATGGGGACCGATTGTCAACTTTGGACATTTCCGTTTGGTACTCTCTTATGATTAGGATGGCCCAATGGCATCAGCCAACGAGAAAATGTTTGGGCTTGGAGCGCCCAATCACTGTGTCACGATGTCATACCCATACCCTCACCTGTACCTGTGCTTCCTAGGTGGTTTAAGGAACTATAAATGTGTATTTTTTTTTTTTTTTTTAATTTTTGTTATTTTTTGGAAGCCTATTAATATGGCTAGAGATGGTTACCTATAGGGAAGGTGGATTGAGCAGAAACTGCTGAGTAATGATTTCCTACCTGTTTATGCACTCACTTTGCTGTTATTTTGTGTTATATCTTGTGTCCTTGGTCAGTAGCTTACAAAGAAATGGTAAGATTATATGTTCACACTCTGGATGATGTCACAAAATACTTGAGCGGTCTTTGAGGGAAGTGAGCACCCTACTCTTGAGATTAAATCTCTCCTCCTTCATTCTTTACTAGATTGGAGTGTTGCTTCTACTTCTCTTCCCTCTTTTTATTTATTAGACATGTTTGAGCATTGTAATTTGATAGATTGATGTACTGCTACTCGATTACACCTCTGCTGCTCATGGGTATTTTCTTTTTGATCAATAAATTTTCGTTACTTATTAACAAATACACACACACACACAAAAGATGAGGTGCATCTTCATTCAGTGGTTATGTGTTGTGGTATATATAAGTTAATTCCCTTTTTTACTTTTTTTGATTCTTTGAATCTTGCAACATTCAATGATTGGAGGCTTAATGTTTATTTTTGCATACAATTTCTTATACTCTATACTTCTCCTCTCTTGATGATTAATTAAATTTTTTTAGTTGGAAGAAAATTTATATTTTTATTAGTGCAAGCTTGCTTTGATCTTGTACTTTAGTGAAGGAGGAAAGGATTGATTATATAGCAGTTGATTTTTTTTTTTTTTTTTTTTAAAGGGCCAGTACTTATCGTCTTGGTTATGTAAATATAGTTGCAGGACTTTAGTATGGGAAGAAGAATTTCACTTGCTTTCCAGACCCTTGGGGTTGTCTTTGGTGATGTTGGAACAAGTCCATTATATACCTTCAGTGTGATGTTTAACAAGGCACCTATTAATGGAACAGAAGATGTTATTGGAGCATTATCACTAGTCCTATACACCTTAATCTTGATCCCTCTGGTCAAGTACGTCCTGGTTGTCCTTTGGGCTAATGACGATGGTGAAGGTATGCTGAATGTTTTGAATTAAATCTTGAAGTCCAGGGTTCAAATCTTTCCTCCCCAATTGTAACCAAAAAAAAAAAAAAAATCTTGGAAGTCCATTGGCTTGTGTGTGTGTGTGTGTGTGATTGTGAGTTGGGGGGTGGGGGAGAAGTACGTGGTTTTTTTTCCTTCCTCCTCTTTGCGTGTGCATTGGGATTCATGTAAATTTTGCATATAGATAATTATTTCAAAGGATCACTTAAATGCTGCAGGTGGTACTTTTGCTTTATACTCATTGATTTGTCGGCATGCTAAGGTTAGTCTTCTCCCGAATCAGCTTCCATCGGATGCCCGTATATCAAGCTTCAGGCTAAAGGTTCCATCTGCTGAGCTTGAGAGATCACTAAAAATCAAGGAAAGACTTGAGAATTCACAGGCTTTGAAAAAGCTTCTTCTGATGTTAGTGCTTGCTGGCACCTCTATGGTGATAGCTGACGGGGTTATTACACCAGCGATGTCAGGTCGTTACTGTATTCCTTCATGCTTCTTGTTGCTTCTGGGAGACTTTCTAATCCTATGATTAAAACAAAGAAAAAGCTGTTTTAGATGTATATTTTATGTAAGTCAGTTTTATTGTGTGAAGAATGGATTTACATAAGTATCCATCAGTTTGGTTGTTTCCTTATGATCATTTATCATTGAATTATTGCAGTCACGTCAGCTGTTAGCGGCCTAAAAGTTGGAGTAGAATCCATTAAGGAAGGTACTTCACCCTGAGTACACCCCCAGTGTACTTGGTTTCTGTTTTTTTAATAAATTTTTTTGTTACTTGTATAAAAAAAAATTGAGCAATTTAATATGACAACCTGTTATTCAGTTCTACACATTTTTAGTTGTGATTGTTTAATTTCCTGCTTTTTGATATATAGTTATACTAATACTCTTATAAAAAAAAAAAAAAAGATATATAGTTATACTAATACATGATCAAAAGTTTCTGGGGGTATTCTTCTATATGATTAAATCAATTAAAATGTAATTGATCTCTTGGTCCTATTAGCTGGTGAATATTTAGGACTGTATGGTTAATTGTAAACCTCTGTCGTTGCTATTGTAGAAGAGAATATATGTTTTTTTTACTTATTAAAAGGACTGTAGAAGAAAATTGAAATGTTTTTTGTTTTTAGAAAAGATTACAGTTCAATCCCTCAGTTGAAGTGTCAGTGCAATGTATAGATTTACAATTGTAGAGAACAATAGCCTATAAAAGGTGCTAAGAAGGTCACACATTGAAAGTAGACCACAATTCTAGAATATCTTGGCTCAAGTGTTGAGATCGTTGATAAATTGGGGAGCAGTGGGGTTCTATTCAAGGAGAATATGGAGCTATCAGAGAGTACACAACACACTTACGACTGCCCTTTTAAATTTGTCTATATATCAATAAGTTTCTGACTATACTAGATAGATCAAACCTTTTAGGTTAAGGGATACTTCTCCATTCCACTTTCCCAAAATATTGAATTTGCAGAGCTAATGATCAGTTGGCCAAATTGTATTGCCTACTCCCATTAATAAGTGTGAAGACCTTATGGGGATGATTTGGAGAGAGAAATAATTGCACATTTAACAACATTGAGTTGCCAACTATTGAGATGAAACTCTCATTTTTACAAACTTTGTATGAGTATGGTGGTCTTATGCATTTGACAAGGTCACATCTTCTTCTCTTCTAACTTTCTTTGACTATATTCGTTTGTATTTCTTTAGAGAATTCCTTCTTGTACTTCTTGCATACTTAGATTCCTTTGCTATCTATAAAATCACCAAACTGCTATTCCTAAGCCCATTTCAGTATGGCGGCCCAAGCCAAAACAAACCCACCCTTTTTCTATTCCATCTGACGAGACCCAAAACACTGGGATCTCTTTGCCATCGGTCTCGGCGAGCTCTAAGCGAGGATCTAAAAGCTGCGAGGTAGTGATTGTCGAGGCGAAGTATTCTCAAGCTGTTCCTTGCAGCTCTTCGATGCTAGCCCAGCCAATGAAGCTCTCCGATAATGTCGAGATTGAGTTTTGCGGCATCGAGGGGCCGATACAGAATCTCTCAGCTCCAATGAGACCAAGGTGTCAGCAACCATCTCTGAAGGTGAAGTTAACTTGCAGCGAGACTTCAGATTGTTACTTTAGGAACATTCCGGCAATGTTGTCAAGAAATGGAGGAATTCAAAGCAGTGGGTGCTTAAATTACGAGATGGAAGGAGAGTGGTGGTTCCGATACAAATTTCTCTACCACCGGGTGAAGTCACAGAGGTTTTGGGAGAGCAAAATCAGTTGGCCTCGGTTCCATTGAGGTATTTAGATTCTTTGGAGGTGTCATCAGCTCAGTTTGAGGGGGATGAAGTACTTGTGGAGGACTGGGTTTCAGACCCCTATTCGGAGGCTGCTGAGCTACTTAACGAAGGGGGTTTGTCACCTCTAGCGGTGGAACCACTAACTTTTTCACTTCCCTTGGCCATGGAAGGACAGGAAGTTGTGGGTGTGGAGAATCCAGTGAGGAAAGATTCTTACTCTGAATGGTTCCAAAGTAGATTCAATGGGTTTGATAACTTCCTGGGCATGTCCTTACAAGGTTTGGGAAAATCAAGCGACAAATTTCTTGTTAGCTGTTGAGGCTGAGTTACACCATAGGGCTGCTTTGGAGAAAAAAACACGTGACTTGAAGAGTTGAGGAGTGAAAGGTATAAGAGAGTTGAGGAGTGAAAGGTATAAGAGAGTTGAAGGGTCTATTTAGTTCAATTAATTATGGTTCTACTTCATCTAGGCGTAATGGTACTAATAGGGAGCGGGCACTATCTGTTTCGAAATGAATTTGAGGATACTTTTCTGGAATGTCAGAGGTTTGAATGTGGTTGAGAAGAGGCTTCAAATTCGTAACTTGCTATGTACCTGGAGGGCTGATATTGTATGTTAGCAGTAGACTAAACTTGAATGGATAACTAAAGGAATTGTTCGAAGTATGTGGGGCTGTCCATATGTAGATTAGCTATACCTGGGTTTTGAACGTGCTTCTGGAGGTATTGTTCTGATGTGGGACCGAAGAGTGGTGGAAAAAGTGGAGGAAGCAATGGGGTATTTTTCTGTTTCATGCAAATTTAAAAATGTTGGGGATCAATTTGAGTGGGCGTTTATAGGAGTGTATGGGCCAAATTTGAATAAGAGGCATAGGAAAATGGGGGAGGAGCTTATAGGGCTGATTAGTTGGTGGGATTTTCCATAGTGTATAGGAGGGGACTTCAATATAATCCGCTTCCCATTGGAAAGATTAGGGGCTGCAAGTTGTACTCGGGCTATGTATGGATTTTTTGATTTTATCTCTCTCCATGGGCTAATGGATATACCTATGGATGGGGGCCTTTATACTTGGTCCAATACTTCCTCCACTTCTAGAATAGATTGATTTCTTTTCTCTCCACTCTTGGTGGATCACTTCACAATGTTTACCCAAAAAAGACTATCCAGGGTACTTTCAGACCACTTCCCAATTCAGTTGGAGGGGAGAAGTCATCGGAAAGTTAGAACTCCTTTTCATTTTGAAAATATGTGGTTGAGGGTGGAGAATTTTGTTGATAAAGTGAAGGGTTGGTGGGTATCTTATTTGTTCCAAGGCAAGTTGAGTTTTATACTAGCTAAGAAGTTGGCAACTTTGAAGTTGGATCTAAAAAAGTGGAACGAAACAGAGTTTGGTAATGCCACTACTAAAAAACAGCAACTTTGGAACCAGTTGAATGATTTGGATGTTAGAGAGGAGACTCAGCCTTTAACAGGTGAGGAAAAGTTGGAACAAACTAATCTCTGTACTAATATTGTAAAGCTCACTCTTTTAGAAGAGGTTAGTTGGAGGCAGAAGTCTAGGGTGCTGCATTTGAGGGAGGGGGATGCAAATACCAAATTTTTCCATAGAATGGCTAATTCCCATAGAAGAAATAATGGTATTGAGAGCCTTCTGTTTGATGGAATCTTGTCTTCAAATCAAGGTATGATTGCTGATTGTATTACTCAATTCTTTATGAAATTATACTCTGAGGAGCAACTTGATAAACCGTTTCCAAAAGTCTTGGTATTGCCTAGGATATCTGGTGATAATGTAGATTGGCTAGATAGACCCTTCGATGAGGCAGAAATTTTTAAGGTCATACAAAAATTTAATGGTGAGAAATTGCCCGGACCAAATGGGTTTCCAATGGCTTTCTTCCAAGTTTGCTGGGGAATTTTCAAAACTGATCTTATGGTTGTTTTTCACCATTTTTTTGCTAAAGGTCAATTTGAGAAGAGTTTGAATGCAACTTTCATCACTCTTATGCCTAAAAAAAGAAAGAAGCAATTGAAGTTAAGGATTTTCGCCTCATTAGTCTTGTTTTTTTGGGGGGGAGGGGGGGGGGGGGTTATAAAATCATTGCTAAGGTCTTAGCCATCGCAGAATGCTTTTGTGAGGAACCGGCAGATTTTTGACCCTGTACTTATTGCTAATGAATGCCTTGATAGTAGATTGAAAACTGGGTTGTTAGGGCTACTTTGTAAATTAGATATTGAGAAAGCCTTTGATCATGTAAACTGAGGATTTCTTATGCAGTTACTAGAAAAGGGTGGGTTCTCTGCTAAATGGCGGCAGTGGATATTCTTTTGTATATCTACAATTCGTTTCTCTATTTTGATAAATGGCTCTCCTTGTGGGTCTTTTGAGAGTTCCAGGAGGTTGAGACAAGGTGACCCATTATCCCCTTTGCTATTTGTACTAGTTATGGAAGCCCTTGGGAGAATGTTGGATAAAGTTGTCCATGATGGTCACATGTCAGGCTTTGGTGTGGGTCATGAAGAGGGAAGATCATTGGCAATGTCTCATCTTCTCTTTGCGGATGACACTTTGATTTTTTGTGGTGCTGATATGGATCAGGTTCTATTTCTCCGTATGATCCTCATTTGGTTTGAGGTGGTCTCTGGTCTAAAGATAAATTTGGGTAAGTCAGAGTTGGTTCTTGTTGGTATGGTGGATAATTTGGACTTATTGTTGATTGTCCTTGGCTGTAAAAAAGTACTCTCCCAATGAAGTATTTGGGTCTTCCTTTGGGAGCTAAATTCAAAGATAAGGCAATATGGAACCCAATTTTGGAGAAGATAGAATGGAGATTAGCAGGATGGAAATGTTTGTACTTATCCAAGGGAGGTAGAGTCACTTTAATTAAAAGCACTCTATCTAATTTACCCACTTATTTTCTATCTCTATTTCCTATTCCTGCAGTCGTGGCTAATCGAATTGAGAAATTTTAGAGAAATTTCTATGGGGTGGCATTGGAGATGAACCAAAATTCCATTTGGTTAAATGGACTACTGTTTGTAGTCCCATTGCTTCGGGTGGCTTGGGGATAAGAAAGGTAAGACTTTTTAATGAAGCTTTGCTTGGAAAGTGGCTATGGTGATTTGGGATGGAGAGGGCTGCCCTTTGGAGGCAAGTGATAGAGGTGAAATATGGTAGTGAATGGGGTGGCTGGTGTACTAGGTCTGTTAATGGTCCATATGGTGTTGGCTTGCCGAAATATATTAGTCGGGGATGGCCTTCTTTTTCTCGCCACATTCTATATGATATTGGGGATGGGTCTAGGGTGAAATTTTGGCAAGACCATTGGTGTGGTGAGAATTCTCTTGTAGTCAGCTATCCTGAATTGTTTAGAGTTTGCCGAGACAAGGAGATTAGTGTGGCTGAGCTTATGAAGCTTGATAATGGAGTCCTTTTTTGGGATGTAAATTTCTTTAGGGGTGTGCATGCTTGGGAATTAGAGGCACTGGCTGGTTTCATGGATACCATTTATGGTGCTTTAGTGAAAGGGTTTGGTGAGGATAAGATGTGTTGGAAACTTGATAGAGAGAAGGGCTTCCTGGTTAAAGACTATTATAGTCTCTTAGTGTGTTCTAATGACTATTGCTTTCCTTGGAAAAGTATTTGGAAACAGAAGATTCCTTCTCGAGTAGCTTTCTTTGTTTGAACTACTGCTTTGGGGAAGTGCTTAACGATTGACAATTTACAAAAAATGAAGGTTTGGATATTGGATTGGTGCTACATGTGTAAGTGTAATGGTGAATCGGTTGATCATTTTTTTCTTCATTGTCTGGTTGCAATGGATATGTGGGCTATGGTGTTCGGATTGTTTGGAGTGAGCTGGGTTATGCCACAATATGTAGTTGGGCTTTTAGCATGTTGGCAAGGCATATTTGGTTGTCATCGAAATGGGTATATATGGTTGATTGTTCCCCATTGCTTATTGTAGTGTCTTTGGAGAGAGAGAAATAGTAGGTGTTTTGAAGATAAGGAGAGATCAATATCAGACTTGAAGCTATTTTTCTTTAGAACTTTAATGGATTGGTTGGCTGCATTGCGGAGCCAATCATTTTTATCTTTTCTTGATTTCCTAGATTCTTGTAATTTTTGTTCTTGATTGTTTGACCCCTTGTACGCTCCCTGTGTACTAGGGTGCTCCCCTTTTTGATATCAATAAACTTATTACTTATCAAAAAAAAAAAAATTAAAAATTAAAAAAAAAAAAGTGAAGAGTGAGGTTATGAATTCAATCCATATCAGCATGTTAGTTATTTTCACTTATCAAAAATTTTGAAGTGATATATAGGGTAGGGAAATTTTTTAGCGACATTTAATTGTGAATGTTAGTTGTTGTTTGATCAAGAAGAGTGGGCAGACTGCTGGTCACTTATTCATTGGGAGTTTGGTAGCAGACTTTGGTCAATGATTTTCAGTCTCTTCAGGATTTAGTTAGTAATGCCTAGTGGTGTGATTGGTTCACTAGCTTGTAAGCATGGTCGCTTTGGTAAATATTGTACCATAGGCATTTGGAATGCAATTCCTCGTTTCCTTATGTGGTAAAGTTGGAAGAAAAGGAATGCTTAGTGTTTTGAAGAACATGAAAGCTTAGTGTTAGATGTGAATTCCAAACTTCTTAGGAGGGCTGCAGTAGGTTGACGGCTAGTGTAAAATTTAGTCACTCTGTTATAAATGGATCCATTATGGATGCTCGTTGGAGTGTCCCCTACTAGTGACATATTGCTTTGGACCTTGGATGCAGTAAAAGTGGGTAAGGGTTAGCTAGGCCATTTCCCATAAGCGACGTGCTACATCAACGCATAGGTGTGGTGAAAAATAGGCAAGACTTCCCGCACTTTGTTGGATGGGTGTGGATAAAGAAGTTAGTCCAAGAAATAGGATTCTTATAGGTATTTGGAATATAGAGTCTTTAACTAGGAAATTCATGACTTCAAATAGAATAGAATGTTGGGAAAGTGAATATATCATTAATGTTAAATATAGGATTCGTTTAGGTACTTCCCGCACTTTATTTTTTCATTTAAAGTTAAATATATCAATTTAAGAGTAATAAAGGATAATAAAGTGAATACATGACTAATAAATGATGTTTAGAAATCAAAATAAAACTTTTATTACTTATAAAAAAAAAAAAAAATGATGTTTAGAAATTAGAATACAAACCAAAGAATAAGATCTAAAAGAGTAAATAAAAGATAATTTGATAAGTGTTCAAGATTAAAACTAAAAAGAAATAATAGATAAGTGTCACTCTAGTGTCTAGCAGTATACGGTTGGGACACAAGTGCAAAAGTGTCCTAGGCGTGTCCCATGTACAACATGGATACGGTATCCCAAATGAAGTGTCCGTGCTTTCTAGCTTGTACGTTTCCTTGTACATGGCTTGCATCCCTTCACCCTCTTTAATGAAATTTTTTACTTAAAAAAAATAGGGTAGGGAATTTTTCTTCCTTTTATTTCTTTCTGTTGGAAGCCATTGGTTGTATGGGCTATATGCAATGGGAGGTGGCTCTTTTCCATCTTGAAAACCTCCCTCCCTTGGTATAGGCAGGATTTGATGCCAGGTCCATTATCTAATGACGTAGAATCTATATTGAGCCAACTGACACTCATTTCTTTCTAATTTTCTTTTTTACTTGTGCATATATTGAGCATGCTTATTACATTGAAAATTTTAATATCTTATTGAGGAAACTAGTCATGTTTTAAGTAATAAATTTTATTTTTGTGTGCAGGTGAAGTGAGGATGATTTCAGTTGCTTTTCTTGTGATTTTGTTCAGCGTACAGAAGTTCGGGACAAGTAAAGTGGGACTTGCTGTTGGCCCTGCTTTATTCATTTGGTTTTGTTCTCTTGCGGGCTTTGGGATTTACAACCTTGTTAAATATGACAATAGTGTCTTGACAGCATTTAATCCTGTTCATATCTATTACTTCTTTAAGAGGAACTCAACTAAGGCGTGGTACTGTCTTGGGGGTTGTCTCTTGTGTGCAACAGGTAATTCTTCAGTTTGGGAATATTGGATTCACTAATGCAATTGCTTGCTTTTCTTTCCTTGTAAAAATGTTCAGAAATTTGATTAAACTTGTGATTTTGGTTTTCTCCTTTCAGTGATAACATTTGAATAATTTTATTGCTCTTTATTGTCCTGATAGTTATATGTTAGATTATGGATTAGATAGAATTCATGCTGGCCAAATCCAAATTAATTTTCCTTATTACCTTCAGGTTGAATAATTTATCAAACTGAAAAATTTGATTCTAAAGGGTAAATAAGAGATTAATGGGTTGCAGTTTAAGGGATTTAACTGTTGTTGCTGGATTGGGTGGCATTTGACAACTGAAATAGATAAATTTATGAGTGAAGGTGATGCAGGCAGTGGAAAGTCAATTTATTTTTAATTGCCGAGGGCATTTTGTAATTTCCTTATTTCTGGACATAGGCTGTACTAATGGTCCATTAGGTCTTATATTGATTTTTATTTGAGTATAGTTATTTAGTTTGGGCTTAGTAGTGAATCCCAAGGAGTCTAAGCCCAAGTCTTATTAGGGTTTTAAGAAGTCTAAGTTCTACTAGGAATAGGCATTATTTTTCTATTTAATGGGATGTAATGCTTTCACTTGAATGAATAAAAAAATATCGTAAACTATGTAATGAAAGTTGGGTCCTAGAAGTCATGGTTGTGCCAAATGACTACCTTCTCTCTATGACAAGTGTCTTCACTCATTAAATATTAAGATAGTTTTTTTTATTATTTTATTATTTTATTATTATTTTTTAAAGATAATATTAGGATAGTTTATCCTAAATTAAACTCTATCACCAACAGTTTATTTTGCGTAAAATTCTATTATCTAAGTTTCAAGAAATTTAAATTAAACTCCAATATTTATACACTAAACATTGTACTTGTGCTAGGTGTCTTAATGTATGTATGTATTAAATGTCTTAAAATTTATGTGGTTTAATCATGTTGATCATTAATTGTTTAGATATGTAGTATACTTTTAAGTAAAACTTTATCACAGTGTTATTATATATAAAAAAAAAAAAAACTTTATTAAATTGTCTAGTGGTTCACTAATTCTTAATATAATTTCAATTTATTTACCTATAATTTTAGTTAAGTTGTGCCCTAGCGTGTTGGCAAGGCAGGTTTGGTTGTCATAAATGGTTATATTTGGTTAATTGTTCCCCATTGCTTAATGTGGTGTCTTTGGAGAGAGAGCAATAGTAGGTGTTTTGAAGATAATGAGAGATCCATACCAGACCTCAAGTTATTTTTCTTTAGAACTTTATTGGATTGGTCGGTTGCTATGCAAAACCAATCATTCCCTTCTTTTATTGATTTCCTTGATTCTTGTAATTTTAGTACTTGAATTGTTGACCCCTTGTACACTCCCTATGTGCTAGGGTGTTCCTTTTTTTTTTTTTTTTATATCAATAAAACTTATTACTTATTAAAAATAAAAAAATAAAAAAAAAACCCTAAACCACCCTTCCATCAAATAGCTCCAAATGAACTCAAACAGTCCCATTACTGTTCATGGGTTACTGTTCAATGTTCATAGCCTTGGAACAACATCCCAGATCGTGGGTTTTCTTCTTTGTTTTTCCCCAAGTCCTATTATTCTTTTTTCCCTTCTTTTTTTATAAGTATTATTCTTTTTTCCCATTAAAAACCTTATAACCCTTACTATTTCCAGCATTTCTCCCACCAAAACCTAACCCTAATCCTCAAAATATCATTGCTGCCCAAATCTGGTCCAGGGATTCTAAGTCAGATTTTGCTCTGTTCACCCTTGTCCTATGTCAGAACTCAGAAGGCTGATTAGATTCGTCATGCGTGTTATAAATGCATTTTAGAATCATATCATATTGTGATTTTTGGGAAGGTCGACAGGTCTTAGTAGTCTGATTTGGGATTGATTGTTATCCTGCCAGAAATCAATTTTGTGGTGGAGTTTGGCTTGTGAATGAGGGTTTAGAATGGTAGAGAAAGGTTTAGAGTTTGTACATTAACTAAGGTTGGAAAAGATGAATCTTGGTGTATGAAAGAAGCTGGAAAGTGAGAATTTTACGTACCTATGACAGGTGTTTAAACTGCTCCCTCATGTAACGCCTCATTTATTGGGAATTTTTTGGTCTCTTATCAAATTTTTATCATTTGGTCATAGTTTTGTCATAGGAGATGCTACCCGGGTATTTGAATTTGGAGAAAGGTTTTTGGAATAATATTCATCACATTTGTTCAACAGGCACATGCATTAAAAGGAATAATGAGTTCGTCATATCAACTAGTTCTGTTTAGGCAAGACATGGAATCTGTACTCATCTAAATTTCTTCCACATTTGTAACAATGAGATATATGATAGATTCATCACTGATGTTGCAACAGAACCAGGGATCATGCCTTATGTCTTGTAAGAACAAATTTGGAGGCATGAATTATGGATATGTTTCACCATTTATTAGCAATCAATGGAGTGAAATATTGATGGAATTAGTAAACAATCTTGTTAAGTCTTTGGAAGTGTGTTTATATTTATGTTTATGTTTTTTTCTTTTTTAGTTCAATTTTACACTCAAAACACTTGCATATTACCAGGATTTTAAATTATTATTTAAAAAAAAATAAGTAATAAAGTTTTATTAATTTCAAAAATCACTGTATGCTCACAATGATGAACACAAAGTGATTATAAAATTACAGAAGTCATTAGGAAAAAGAAAGAGTCTTGGAACTCTAACAAAGAATTATAATGAGTAAAACCCCACACT